>NW_026920602.1:0-17549 GCF_032062105.1 Saccostrea cuccullata
TCCTCCTACAGTTTGAAAGTGACACTCATCAGCTACGTACCTCAAATCACTTGACTAGACACTAATCTAGTGTTTCGGCGGTGTGATATATACGAGGTTTAAGATTTTGATAGTATATTAATTAGCTGCAAATCCGCCATCATCAGGAGCCTATTTGCACATCTGTTATACAGATTATTAAATTAGTTAGGAGAGGAGCATATCACTCAGATTTTTAATGTGTTTAATGACACAATATGTTATTCTTGAAGGATTGTATTGAAATCCTTATATTTCTTAGAATATGCTGGTATTTTAATAATTTGAGATATCGATTTTATTAGCGAATATTGCATACAGAATGGGGTTCCTGACTTACAACCCATCGCATATTCAATTATTTGTTTGTATATATTTGAAAATTCGAAGATATTAAATCTGAGTAAATAATTCAGGTCTGCTGTGGACTTGGCTTAGATTGAGAATTTCCCTAAAAGCCGTATCAACAGCAGCCATTAGCTTCTCCAAAATGCACATTTGTGTAAAGTGATGTTACATCACAGCTGACCAGCAAGTTCTCGTTGTGTGGTCACAGAAGTTCATACTTCTATATGTAGTCTGAGATATCCATAGAATTTGTGCTCAAGTTTTGCATGCACATTAAATGATTAAAATTATAATCAATATAATTGACTACATTTAAGTAAGTGCCTTTTTGAAAAATAGGCCTTTCTTGAGAAATAAATGTAATTTGCAGCATCTTTTTTTGTATATTTTATGGAGTAGATTTAATCTCTCCGTCCTCATGTAATGTGCTAATTGCAGAAAGCTTTACGTAATACAGTCAAGGACACCCTTTGCATATATTTCAGCACTTCTTTTCTCTTCCTTTGTTTTAAGTATAAACCAGTAGAGCTACAGTCTCGACAGAGACTTCTGGTTTTTTAAAGGGATGTAATCATGGAGTATCGATATAATTGACATTGTTTTGTGCAATGTAAAAATCTCTATCAAATGTTAATTTTAGTATGACCCGAGGAATTCCAAATGAAAAGCGGAAAGTTTGTTTCACTTTGATTTTAAAGTGAATTTGTTTATTATGCTAAAAGTTTCCCAAAGAACAACCATTTTACATGATGGAAAGCCAGAAATTGAAACCTCTTGAACAGTGGGCATTGATATTTTCCAGTAGAATGGACACAAAGGCTTATGTAGCACAATCATAGTGACACAATTACCACTAGATGTAAACTCAAGATGAAGAGTTGTTTCCTTTTGTCTCTTTTTAGAACAGTAAACCATATCGAAAATCCTTATTAGACTTATGACAATGATAATGCCGAAAGCTAAAAATGCATGAATCCATTGAAATTCTGAGAGAAAAAAAGATTTTCATTCAATTTTTTCTCCTAATTGTAGTTGTTTATTTAAATTCTCTTAAATGGAGAATGCCAATTTCTTTAAAATCTACAATAAATACACTCTGTAAACCCCAAAGTTCTGTTGTCATTTTCCCGAATTTGAAAATTAAACATTAACAATTCTGATAACAAAAGCTACACCTGCTATGATCATTGTAGCATATAACATATTAGATTTTGTGTCTAGACAATCGTCACCTAACCTAATTTGACCATTTATGAGCGGTTCAGTGGTGAAACAGCATCCTTTTAGATTCTTTACTTACCGGCAGCTTATTAAGACTTGGATGATAAGATCCATCATCTACTAATACTTTTGAAAAGATTATAAATCTGTAATTGTTGGATAAGCAAACAAGGTAACTCCATAAGTAGCCATTATTAGGGCCCCGCAAGGATTTGCGGGTGCCCTATAGTAATCACTCTGTCTGTCCGTCTGTCTGTCTGTCCGTCTGTCACTCTTCCGTCCACAAATTTTCTGTTTTTTTCTAATAACTTTTTTTATGGTTGCCCAATCAAGTTCAAATTTGGTATGGTAGTTCAGTAGGCAGAAATACATATTTTGATGCTAAGTTTGGTTCTCTATGTCTTCTGGTTTGGAGCTGGGGTGGTGGGGTAGATTCCTTAACTATGCATAAGAATGAATGGGCAACTTTTATTATGGTTGCCGAATCAAGTTCAAATTTGGTATGGTAGTTTAGTAGGCAGAAAGACATATTTTGATGCTAAGTTTGTTTCTCTATGTCCCCTGGTTTGGAGCTGGGGTGGTGGGGTAGATTCCTTTACTTTATATAAGAATGCATTGGCAAAGAGAGATAACTGCTGAAGATGTTCCCATTGTAAACTGAATGCTGCTATGAGTCCCTTGGGATTAATTAGCTTTCCTCCTGAAGAAAATCCAGAGCATTATCTTTATCTGTCACATTGAGATGAATTACCGCAAATGAAGTTTGTTTTGAAGTTAAGTCAATTTGGAATGCTATGAACACTCTGAAATGTGGATTTAAATGTAAATTTTTATAATTTATTTTTGTTAAATAGTTATGATTTCATTGAATTCTATAAACAAGAAATAGATTAAAGAAGATTTTATGATTTATTTTTTTTTACTTTATGTTAATTCAAGAATATTATTAATTTTTAAGGTAGTTGTATAAAAAACCCATTCTATCATTAATACTGAAAAAGTTCTTATTGTAACTTTAGAAGAAAATGATTAGAGATTAGATAATTTTCTGCAGCAGGCTAGATAATTAATCCCTTGAGCAGGCTAGATGCAGAAAATTTAGTAGGCTTTTCTTTATCTGTCACCTTAAGATTAATGAAAATCTTTGTCTGCAACTGCTGTTTGTTTGAAGTTATATTTGTATTCATTGAAGGCTGGCCATTTTATATAAGATAAGCTTCATAATTGTGTAAATATACATTCAATGTTAAGTTTTTCTTTATTGCCTAATGTAAATACAAGGATATTATTTTCAGGTTTTTGAATATTCAGGAATTATCTTAAAATTTTAAGAATACAGTTGCTGTTGCTTATTCTTCGTACATTTTTTAATCATTCCGTAAGCTGCACCCTTATAATTCTACCCCATGGCGGGGCCCTTGCTGACTGGTCAGTTTTCTAGTTAGTTTGAGTCATTGAAAAATTCCTGCAACAATGACATTGATTGGGTATGAAACAAACATTTTTTTATTTGTCTTTGACAATCAACTTTCTTTGGAGTGAAATCAAGATTTAGATTCAATGGAACATTGTCATGGTAAATCATCAATACAAACAGTTCATCCTTCAGCAGTTTTCTGATGATTCTGACAATCAATTGCTAAATTCTTAACATTATACAACACAATTGATGAAGAAGTCAGTTCAATCATGTTTGAAGTCAGAAGATTAGGAATAAACCTAAAGTTTCAGAGACATTTCACCCTAAATAATCATTAACACTTAGTTAATGTATACTATTTTTGGCATTTCTGAATAATAAGTTTCATCCAGATTTATAAAACTTCCTCACCCGAAATTGAAGCCTTGTCTTCCTCTGTATATGTATTCCTTTCTGGGGCTGCCTTCTGCTTTTTAGCGGGGACTTCGCTTTTCTCCTTTAATCCATGCTCTCCTCGAGATGTCGGTCCGTCGGTAGGGACATTTAATGGTGACCCGTGTTAGGGATAACAACCCCCTTGGGACGAAAAAGATCGTTTCTCTGGAGTTCGAAAAAGAGTAGGCTCATTGGGTGCCGCCAGAGAAACCAAAAATTTTCAAAAACCGGTCAATTAATAAACTTTAATTTTTTCGCCGAAATATGGCTGAAATGTTGTCGACTCAGCGTTTAATAATATAAAATCAATCCTCTAGATGTCATCTTCAATTTTGCTCTGTTCACCACCGATGGTTCTTTGTTCGCAACATTTCACCTTACAATGAATATATAGGTCTTAAAATCAAAAATGTTTAATACTTTGAGACTATATCTCCAGGGGTGATTGGTATCGGAAAGAAAGAAGCTTAGTCTGAGAACGCATTACATGTTTTTTTTTTCCCCCGCAAACTAGAAGCTTGATATACACTGTACAACTGGGTTAATTCACAAATTCAAATAAAGATATATTTTATTTTCACTTCAGAAGTTTTTGTAATAATGAGGTTGGATTAACTTTTAATAACCATGTTATCCTGCATGTAATTCACAATCATTGATGTCTGCAAAAGATCAACTCTAACAGAGTCAACAAGCTAGCTAAGCGCCCACGATTCCTCTCTTAAAGGATATTGGGATCCTTCACGCGCTGAGATCTCCCTGGATGTCACCTGAGTACATTCCCATGAATTTGGGGGTTACATTAATGGTCTCTGAAGTGGCGTTAAGATGTGGTCAGGTGACGGAAGGAAATGTTCTTGAGACAAGAGGCATATCCTGACGATCATGTTGACATCGAGCTATACTCTGGCGGTGATGGAATCTTGATGCCTTTTCCACTTTTGTAAAAGTTATGCACATCTTACATTTTTACATGTAAAATCCTACAAAGAGTGTTCATCTTTGTTGATGGCGTCAGTCATTTTTTCAATTCCTGACCCGCGTTTCGCTTCCTCCAGACCTCCAATTCACAGCTTCCCATTGGTGGCTCCTACTGACCAGCTTCTCTCTCCATTCTAAAACTACCTCCCCTTGGACAGACTCTTCCTGGCCTAGCTGCTTCTGTTTCCCCCATCTGATTCATTCACTACCCCCCCCCCCCTGGTAACCTTCTTCTGACCCCCATTTGATGCCTCCTTCAATTAACAGTCCCCCTCGGCAGCTCCTAATCGCCCAATGAACATTCGGTTGACGCTAGGGTATACGTTGACCGCCTTGTCTTTGATTGCGAGCTGAGTTCGGGTGACGTTGAGCTGACTTTGACAACACAGGAGTAGACTTGGTTGGTGATGAGCTACATCCTTCTTACCCCAGGGTGAAGGGAGATCGAATGCATTGCTTTAGGGCTTTGTCTTTTTCAGGGTTGTCATGCCTGTAGTCAAGGGACGAAATAGGAAACTTTTTTATTAGCGTACCTAAACCATTCTAAAGAAATTAAAAAAGGTATACATATACAATATATAAAGACATATAATAAATGAATTTGCAAAAGCCAATCAACTTGCATTTGATCATATAAAATCTTCAATTTAAAAAATCTTAAAAAGAAACGAAATTAAAAACATTCAGTTTATAGGTTATTCTTTTGTCATTTAGGTATGCGAGTTGAAAGTAATCAACGAATGTACTAACGCTAAATCGCACTAGTTCTTTGGTAGGCATCTCTCCATTCATTCAATTGACGTCTGTCGTAAGGTGGACGATCATAATAGCCTGTTATCATGAAAATGGCAGCTAGATGGCCTAATCGTACTCAAAAACAGGACTTTTCATTTCATTTCAATATGTGCAATATCTGCGAGGAAAATAAAACGGAAACATATGGTGGACGACCGGTAGACAAACATCAGCAAAGCAGTATGTCCCCCCTTCTTCAAAAAGGGAAATAAAAATTTGAATCATTTAACATAAACAGTCTTTAATAACATATGCAATACCGTCGTTTAATGCTTGTACTTACTACCAATAATGTCATGTGACGTTGTGAAACGGAAAGCTGTTTCCTATATATTCATTATAGCGAAAGTTATCGCCCTTGTTATTTTTAATTACTTATTGTATGTATTGAAAATAAATACTTAATTAGTGTTGAATTCCAATTAAAGTTATCAATTATAATCATTGTACTTTACTTTAGTTGGGTTACTAAAGATTTGTTGATAGAAAGCTTGATTGGTATAATTAATTAGTTTGTAAATAAATAATCACTAAGTATTTGATATGGTACTTGGGATATATAGGGTTTTTACTAGCATTTTTCGAAAAAGGTTCTAGAGGTAAAACTCGACAAATCTTGTTAGTGCATATAAGTGTGCGGACTTCCCTGCTTATATTGTACTGTGATAAGTGATAAGTGTGTGGTCATCCCTGCTTATTGCTTGACAGAGTGTGTGGTCATCCCTGCTCTGTAATTGGCATCTCTTAGCAGCAAGTGTGCGGACATCCCTGCTTGTTGCTGCGCAAGATAAGGTGTGTGGACATCCCTGCCTTCATCTTGTGGTAGAGCATTGGTGTGCGGACATCCCTGCCAGTGTCTCTAGACTAGAACCGTATTAGTGTCAAGTGTGTGGTCATCCCTGCTTGTCACTGCGCAAGGGCAAGTGTGCGGTCATCCCTGCTTGTCTCTTGTGGAAGTGCGCTGGTGTGTGGACTTCCCTGCCAGTGTCACTTGTTCGCTACCAGTAAAGACCTTGTATAACGCAAGTACCAAGTGATTAAGACTGCGCATTGTATATATTTGCAGCATCTCAAGGCTATCCGTTTTTATCACGGGTACGAGCCTGCGGGGGTTCACAGGCAGTGACCTCCCTTGCACGTTACATAAAATTTGGTGGCAGCGGTGGGATACCTTGAGATAGCTGCGCGATGGAAGACGTGGACAAAGAACTGACTTTAATAGAAGAAAAGCTCGCGGAGCTGAAGGAGGAAAGTATCAGGAATAGAGGTTTCAAGTCGTCGACTCCAGTGACCCCGCGTGTAAAAGACAAAGTGAGAGACTCGGGTGTTGGCGAATCTCGCATCTCCGGAGAATTGCGGCAGACAGAAGAAAAGTCATCAACGCATGAGCATGATGGTGCGCTATCCCAGCGCGCACCTATCCTTGAAGAAAAGTCTCTAGGACAATCTCTCAGGGACATGTTCAGAGAGACCGGAGCAAGACCTCGCGATTACGGTCAACCAGAGTCTCCTACACGATTTGATAGAGAAGTGGCGCAAAACGACAAACCTAGACTTAGACTTCGTCCTGAAGAACTTGACAGACATGATCAAGACGATTCTCTTCTCCCTGGGATAACAAGAAGAAGATCCAGAGTTAGATTTGCAAGTCCTCATAGCGGAGACGACGCGCTAACAGAGTTTCCATCACCGAGACAATTGATAAAGCCAGCAACGTATGATGGCAGTGGTCCTTGGTTGGATTATCATGCGCATTTTGAGGCATGTGCAGAAATAAGTGGATGGAAATATCATCAGAAAGGGTTGTATTTAGCAGTTTCCCTTCGGGGAAGTGCGCAAGGAGTGTTAGGTAACATGCCAAAAGGGGCAAAGCCCGATTATCAGACACTTGTTAAAGCCCTTGAAGACCGATTTGCACCCCCGAGTCAAACTGAGCTATACAGGGTGCAGATGCGTGAGCGACGTCAAAGAGCTGGAGAATCTCTATCGGAGTTAGGACAGGCCATTCGCAGACTTGCCAACTTAGCCTACCCCACTGCGACAGCTGAGATTCGGGAAACACTGTCCAAAGACCAATTTGTGGACGCATTGGTCGACTCGGAAATGCGCATCCGCATTAAGCAGGCGCGTCCTAAACATCTTAATGATGCTATACAATTGGCTGTCGAATTAGAAGCTTACAACAGAGCTGAGAAAAAGAACTATGCGCGCCCAACTACCGTTGAATCCGTTGAAGGAAGAATTGTCTCAATGTTTGAGGAATTAAGCGCAAAGTTTGAATCTATGCAGAGAGAACTCAGAGAAATGAAAGCAGAGCGCAATGAAAGTTCACAGCAATCCCGACCATGGAAAGCAAACCAAACATTGGGGACACAGAAAAGATGTTACTTTTGCCGTAAGCCGGGACATTTACGCAAGGATTGCAGAGCATTTCAGGCGCAAAGGAAAGCTAAAACTCCATTTACGTCCTCTACTAGAGACCACCCAGAAAGTTATGATGCAAAGGCAAAAGACGCCAAGTCTTCAAGCAGGAGTGTCAAAACCGGAGAGAAAGCTTTCATAGGAGCAAGTCCAGTCGGAATGGACGCTGGCCTGTTCATTGAAATGGATGTCTGTGGCGTAAAGGCGAAGCTATTGGTAGACACAGGTGCGACAGTCAGCCTAATATCTACTGAACTGATGAGTAGAATTCCAGAAGAGGACCGACCTAGGCTTGACTCATTCAGTCGTGATATACTGGATGCTGGTGGCAACTGTCTCCAGATAAGCGGTAAGGGAACCTTTCCAACACAGATAAGAGGGTTCTCTTGCAAACTCGATGGTGTGGTTGCAGAACTGAGCAATGATGGACTTGTGGGTCTTGATTTTCTGGAAGAAAATGGATGCGCAATCGATTTGACCAAGAAGAAAATGCGCATCAAGGGAAAACAATACGACCTGATAAAAGAAGGAAGTTATGGGTGTTATCGCATCGTAGCACCGAACACTGTCACACTTCCAACAAATCAAGAGGTAATCATAAAGGGGAGACAAGGGGCGCCGGAGGACAAAAGCGTTTCGATGATTCACGGTTTGGTGGAACCAAATGAAAAGTTCGTATCGACAGGTACTCTTGTAGGGAGGACTTTAGTCAAAGAAAATACAGTTGTACCTATTCGAATGCTGAACATGGGACCAGAAAGTCGAACCATTTACAGTGGCACTCACATTGCGGAGATGTGATCCATCTGCGCAGTACAGGCAGAGAGAAAGTCAAAGAAGAACTCTGCGTTACATGAAAAGCATGAAGACTTATTAAGGCGCAGTAGTACCGATCTGACAGAGGGCCAGATAAGTAAAGTGAGAGAATTTTTGCCACAGTACTCCCATGCGGTTGCACTCAGTAACTCTGAGTTAAGTACGACCAATGTGGTTGAGCATAGAAATGATGTTGGCAATGCTCATCCCATAAAGGTACCTTTGCGTCGTGTCCCTTTCCATGCTGCCGAGGAAATAGACAAGCATGTAAATGATATGCTGGAAGATGGAGTTATAGAGCGCTCCTCTAGCCCCCGGGCAGCAGGTGTTGTCTTACTTCGAAAGAGGGATGGCAGTACTTGCTTCCGTGTTGGCTACCGGAAACTGAGAAAGACGAAGACGCAGCTAATACAAAGGAGGTGCTTCTGGCGAAAGAACAAAACCAAAGGAATGAGAATCCAAGTCGTACTAAAGATGAAGTTGAAATTAAGCGCACGCGCCATCCTCCCCGCTGGCATGAAGATTACGTTTTGTAAACAGTGTTATAAGAAGCACCTAAGGCCAGCAAGCGAACCTGATTGGTTCTGTTTACCATTGGGTTAAGCAAAATATCGCATTTTGCTTTGCGTTCTGGTAAATGTGAGGGGTTGCATTGTAGTTACTATTCTGTTGGGTAAAATATTTCTATATGTTTTATTTTGCAGAATGGTGAATACAATGATGGTTTTTGTAAATATTGTAGATTTTTGATTTTCTTATGCGAGGACGCATAAAGCTGGGGTGGGGGTGATGAAGCGGAAAGCTGTTTCCTATATTTTCATTATAGCGAAAATTATCGCCCTTGTTATTTTTGATTACTTACTATATGCATCGTAAATAAATACTTAATTAGAGTTGAATTCCAATTAAAGTTATCAATTATAATCATTGTACTTTACTTTAGTTGGGTTACTAAAGATTTGTTGATAGAAAGCTTGATTGGTATAATTAATTAGTTTGTAAATAAATAATCACTAAGTATTTGATATGGTACTTGGGATATATAGGGTTTTTACTAGCATTTTTCGAAAAAGGTTCTAGAGGTAAAACTCGACAAATCTTGTTAGTGCATATAAGTGTGCGGACTTCCCTGCTTATATTGTACTGTGATAAGTGATAAGTGTGTGGTCATCCCTGCTTATTGCTTGACAGAGTGTGTGGTCATCCCTGCTCTGTAATTGGCATCTCTTAGCAGCAAGTGTGCGGACATCCCTGCTTGTTGCTGCGCAAGATAAGGTGTGTGGACATCCCTGCCTTCATCTTGTGGTAGAGCATTGGTGTGCGGACATCCCTGCCAGTGTCTCTAGACTAGAACCGTATTAGTGTCAAGTGTGTGGTCATCCCTGCTTGTCACTGCGCAAGGGCAAGTGTGCGGTCATCCCTGCTTGTCTCTTGTGGAAGTGCGCTGGTGTGTGGACTTCCCTGCCAGTGTCACTTGTTCGCTACCAGTAAAGACCTTGTATAACGCAAGTACCAAGTGATTAAGACTGCGCATTGTATATATTTGCAGCATCTCAAGGCTATCCGTTTTTATCACGGGTACGAGCCTGCGGGGGTTCACAGGCAGTGACCTCCCTTGCACGTTACAGTTGCATAAATCATGCCTCTTGGAAAAACCTGACCCCGCAGATCATGTGGCTTTTCATTTATACCTGCTTGACCAGAGGAGAGTACGGTCGCGGAAACGGTGATGGAGAAGATGGATGCGGTTGATGATGATGTATCTATAAAAAAAAGTTATAATATTTTGAATGATAGATATTATTTATTTATTTATTTTAAAATACAAATTATCTTAAGCTCACACCCATAGTTGATACTATATGTCCTTCTTCTAATTTACGTTAAAGATTTGTTGCTTTTAAGCATCATTTAGGGGTTTGACCTCAACATTACAAATTAATTTGTAAATAACAATATACACCCCACCCCTACCTCCGATTCCTATTTTTATCTAATGGTATCTTTAATTTCATTATTTGGGAAATCAATATAAGGAGAATCTTAAATGAAAAAATATATAAAAAAGAAATTAAAAAAAAAAATAAATTCTTTTTCTCAATAAATTGAACATGGACACTTGGTAAAGTTTTTACAGACTCAAATGTGGAAATTTTTTCAAAGGTTTAAATAGAAGAAAAGACAAAAACAGAGTCATTAATTCAAGCATCTCAATTTTTCATAACAATAAACCAATTAAAACTACCCACACAACAAGGTACTCTCAACCAGTTTATCTTGCATCTTAATGCTAGATTTTACACTCCTTACTTGCTTATTTTCTTGATTGTTTTCTTCGAGTGTAATGTAGTTATGTACAGTGATTTTAATTTTTACTAATGCTATGGCCATTTGTGCGGTGTGCGTCGTGCGGTGTGCGTTAACTTTTTAGAAAATGGGCCATAACTCAAAAACCCCTTGGCCAATCAGTGTCAAATTTGTCACAGGGGATCCTTGGCCCAAGGGCTACCATTTATACTAAAATAAGGGTTGTGACCCTAAAACAAGGGGAGATAATCAGGAAAACAAAACCAAAAGTACTGGTTGCTAAAAAATCTTTTTCTCCAGAACCACCAGGCAGATTTTCACCAAACTTACATACAAGGATCAGGATATGTTGAAGATTAAAAATTGTTCAAGACATGACCCTGGGGCAAAGGGCGTGGTCTCAAGGTCACTTCAAAGTTGACCTAAATTTACAAATAATAAAAATGCTTATATTTTGCTTACAATTATGACTAGGATCATCAAATCTTGTAAGTTGATGCAGCTCAAGACATCACATCATGTTAACTCAAAAGTAGGTCATGGTGACCTACTTTTGAAATTTTGTAAGCATTTGTTTTCAAATTGATTTCAGGGCATATTTCAGGCACTTTAAGGCCTATGATCATCAAACTTTGTCAATTGATGCATCTTGTGTCCTTGAACAACGTCAGCTTAAAAGTAGGTCACCGTGACCTACTTTTTGAACTTTATGACTAATTCTTTTTAAAACATTTAATCCAATTATTTCAGACACTGAGAGGTTTAGAATCATCAAATCTTGTAAATTGATGCATCTTGGGATTTTAAAACATATTTATGAAAAAGCAGGTCATGGTGACCTACTTTTTAAATTTTGTAAGCATTTGTTTTCAAATTGATTTGAAGGCATATTTCGGGCACTTTAAGGCCTATGATCACCAAACTTTGTCAATTGATGCATCTTGGGTCCTTGAACAACGTCAGCTTAAAAGTAGGTCACCATGACCTACTTTTTAAACTTTATGACTAATTCTTTTTAAACATTTAATCCAATTATTTCAGACACTGAGAGGTTTAGAATCATCAAATCTTGTAAATTGATGCATCTTGGGACCTTAAAACATATTTATGAAAAAATGGGTCACTGTGACCTACTTTTTGAATTTTGCAGGCATTTGTTTATGAATTGTTTAAAAGGCATATTTTGATTACCTTCAGACCTAGGATCATCAAACTTGGTCAGCAGATGCATCTTGTGACTTTAAAAAATGTCGACCAAAATAAAGGTCACGGTGATCTACTTTAAACATTTTATGGCTATATTTTAGTATCTTAGGTATTTATTGGCTTAGAATCATCAAACTTTGTAAGTTGATGAATCTTGGGTTTTCGGAGAATGATGTCCAAAAAGTAGGTCACTGTGACCTACTTTCGACATTTAAAGGCTATATTTTAGTATCTAAGGTATTTATTGGCTTAGAATCATCAAACTTTGTGAGTTGATGCGTCTTAGGTTTTCGGAGAGTGACGACCAAAAAGTAGGTCACGGTGACCTACTTTAAACATTTTATGGCTTTATTTAAGTATCTACGGTATTTATTGGCTACTAAAATCATCAAACTTTGTAAGTTGATGCATCTCGGGTTTTCGGAGAATGATGTCCAAAAAGTAGGTCACGGTGACCTAATTTTGAATATCTCAAGGACTTATTGGCTTAGAATCATCAAACTTTTTAGTTGATGTATCTTGGGTAAATTTCATAGAATGTAGACAAAAAAGTAGGTCACGGTGACCTACTTTTAAAAATCTCAAATACTTATTGGCTTAGAATCTTCAATCTTTGTTTATTAATGCATCTTGAGTCTTCAGAAAACTACAATCTTAATATAGGTCACTGTGATGTACTTATGGCTTTTTATAGCTTTATTATTAAAAATATTTTCAGTCCTAATTGGCTAAGAATCATCAAACTTTGTCAGTTGATGCAACTTGGGTCTTAGGATACTCAGGGTTAGAGGCTTCAAATAGAAGTGATAGATTGTACAATTTATCAGAAGAGCGATTCAAGGCCCTTGGGCCTCTTGTTTTTTTCAGCTTAATCTTCTCAAGTCTTATTATTCATCAATTGCTTTCGCACAATCTCTTTTGCGAGCTCCTTATGATGCAGAATATTCATCTTGAAAATCTTTTTTATTATGTTCACTTTTTCCTCGTTCAGTCGACTCAGACCTTTTTCTACAATAAAATGCAACTAAACGAACATAAATTCCAAGCATATTTTAAAAAGTTTTCCAACACAAATTTACCTAAGAATGCACTGTTACGCATTCGTATTCATGAGCATACATAACCATGTTGATTTTCAAATATAAATAGCACGGCGTAAGGAACCGGTGGTTATATATAGTTTGCTATGGAAACCATACCTACTTTATGCGGATGCGCTCCGGGTTAGCTCGAGGTCAGCCCTGGCTGAGCCAAAGCGAATCCAGAAACCCAACCCGGGGTGCGCTCCCCGTTAGGTAGTGTCTGGTCGGCATTGTACTTTGTTTACTTAATATCCAGAGGTAAATCAGAGTAAACAAAGAGAAAAGACTTTTCCACACTATATGCACCCACCCTACAGAAACCACTGACCCTGGGGCCACATATTTCAAAATTTTATAATTTTTATTTCATCTCAATTGTTGATAAACAGCAAAGCAAAGAGCAGATCTCAAAGCATTAATTTTTTTAGACAAAGCAACCCCGTCCCTGGTACCCTGAAATTATCGATTTTGAAAGAGACCCTGTTGTGATATTGAATAAACAACAATACATTGAAGAGGGTATGCGCCAATTATCAAAACAGTATTATACTTAAATAAAAAAAACTAAGAAAAACCTAATTCGTCTATTATCTATAAAACTATAGAGAACAAACTAAATGAAATGTTTCAAAAAATAAATTAGACAATCAAACATTCTCATATCTTACAAAAACAAACGAACAGAATATATACGACCAGGGCGACTCTTTTTATTGCTTTGGCTTTAAACAGAGTCGTAACGTTACAAGACACTACGAAAACGAAGGAAATACCTAATGTTATTATGATCCAAGAATCAAACGTCTGAAATCCAAATTATTTAAATACTGGTCATTAATCGTGAAAGATGAAACTTGTAACAGGCACGCAGCATCGTTTGTGAAAGGGGGGGGGGGCAACCAGAGAATTTTTTTTACTGTACTGAAAAAGTTGACAAGCAAAAAAAAAAGGGAAATTATAAAGTTGCCCAAACTCGAAAATCCTATTCGGGGGGGGGGGGGGGGGGGGGGGGGGGGGGGGGGGGGTGGCCACTTTTTTCAAAGCCAAGTTACTTTCACTTCCAATTTTTAACCTACAATTCTTTCAGATCACTATACTATGGTAAAAAGTGGGAGGTCAACCATCCTTTCAATGAACATTTTCTAAAGTAAAGGTAATGTTTGGAAAGAAAGGGGGGCAGTCCCCCCCCCCGGTTGCTACGTCCCTGTACAGTAAGCAAATTTTTCAAACAAACCCAATAATTGCATATGCTAAGCATAAAAGTATTGGTGATGTACTAACAAATGCTATTTTGCCACAATAAAAATTACGGCAGGATCCCTGAAGAAGGCGGGGCCGTGATTTAGATTTTTATGCCCCGCCATGAATATGGCCGGGGCATATAGTGTTTGTCATGTCCGTCCTTCCGTCCTTCCGTCACACTTTGCGTTTAGCTCTGCTCAAAGCTAAGTTTCAAAGAAACCATCCAAGATATTTTCATCAAACTTCATAAGCTGATAGATATTGATGAGAGCTATGCAACTGCATCAACATTTTTTGACCTTGACTTAGTGTTTAGCTCGGTTTTAAACATACCATTCAAGATGGATTTATCAAACTTCACACGTTGATACAAACTTGCATGGATGATGCATCTCGGGATGAACACTACCAGACTTGCTTCGGATGCTGCATCTGACCTACATTTTCCAGATGAGTGACTAGATTTTTTTAGAGCAGGTCCATTCCTAAGGAATTATAAGCCCTACTTTGACCAAACTTGCATGGATGATGCATCTAAGGATGGAAATTACCAGACTTGCTTCGGATGCTAAATCTGACCTACATTTTCATTCCCAAGAAACTATAAGCCCAACCTGAACCAAACTTGCATAGATGATGCATCTAGGGATGGACACTACAAGACTTGCTTCGGATGCTGGATCTGACCTATATTTTCATTCCCAAGTAACTATAAGACCTGCCCGAACCAAACTGGCATGGATGATGCATCTAGGGATGGACACTACCAGACTTGCTTCGGATGCTGGATCTGACCTATATTTTCATTCCCAAAGTCCTACCTGAACCAAACTTCCATGGATGATGCATCTAGGGATGGACACTACCAGTCTTGCTTCCGATGCTGGATCTGACCTATATATTCATTCCCAAGTAACTATAAGTCCTGCCTGAACGAAACTTGCATGGATGATGCATCTAGGGATGGACACTACCAGACTTGCTTCGGATGCTGGATCTGACCTATATTTTCATTCCCAAGTAACTATAAGTCCTACCTGAACGAAACTTGCATGGATGATGCATCTAGGGATGGACACTACCGGACTTGCTTCGGATGCTGGATCTGACCTATATTTCCATTCCCAAGTAAATATAAGTCCTACCTGAACCAAACTTGCATGGATGATGCATCTAGGGATGGACACTACCAGACTTGCTTCCGATGCTGGATCTGACCTATATTTTCATTCCCAAGTAACTATAAGTCCTGCCCGAACCAAACTTGCATGGATGATGCATCTAGGGATGGACACTACCAGACTTGCTTCGGATGCTAGATCTGACCTATATTTTCCGAACAAGCAATTCAGCTGCATCACTATTCAAGATATTCTGATCAAATTTTATACACATACAAATTTGCATGTTGCTTTACTAATACATCCTCGGCGGGGCATTCATGACCTATGGACATATTTCTAGTTAATACATCAGTAGGATATAAAACTGCCGAAACACACTGCTGAGAAAACAACAATAAGCAATAAATTATTCAAAACGATGGCAAAAAGAAAGAGAAATAAGAAAAATCACAGCACTGTGTAGAGTCCTATAAATTCAGAGTTGCGTGTCTGAAGGGTGTTGCCTATATGCACTTGTAAATATAGTCAACCTTTACATGATTCCTTTGAAGTTGTTCTAAATTCTATTTTGGACTAACCTATCGTGATTCCAGCGTAATAGTAGTATTTACGCGCAACTGCCTCTTCGTCTAAATGCAATGTAACGATCCCATTCGTAACTGACACCAGTTTTTAGCTCACCTGAGCCGAAGGCTCAAGTGAGCTTTTCTGATCATATTTTGTCCGTCGTCCGTCCGTCCGTCTGTCTGCGCGTCTGAAAACTTTTCACATTTTCGACTTCTCAAGAACCACCGGGCCAATTTTGACCAAACTTGGTACAAAGCGTCCTTGGGTGAAGGGAAATTTAAATTGTTAAAATAAAGTGCCAAGTCTCCTCACAAGCATCGTCTCAAGCCACGGTCCGGAGTTCGCATATAGCTCTCTCCTACCCGTGGCTGCTTGATCACAAAAAGTGTCGTAATCTTGAATATTTACGCCTCTCTTACGCCCCTCTATTGTGACGTCATATTCAGTCAGTGTGAAAATTAGCGACATCAATCAACCAAACTTGTAAGAGATTTATTAGGACCCGACACTCCAAACCACACTTCTAGTAGATATGATATTTTGCATATTTTGATTTGAATTATGCAAGTAGTTGTAGAGTGTTTCGGCTATTAAGAAGCCTCATCAGGGGTCACGGACATAAATCATGGTGTTTGTTTTAGGTGAGGTCGGATTATCTCGTCACTTATATTCTTGTGTTTGCTGTAAGCGATGATTTGTTGAGAATTTAATAAACTTGCTTTCTGGATTTCTAAGAATGGTGTCCCAGTATTTCAGAATTCGTTTTTTCAGTCCTTTAACGCAAGGGTTAAATTTATTATTATTATTACCGGCTTATTAAAAGGTGGATGACAATTCTTCCATCATATTGTCAACAACCATGCATGGCCAGGTGGAAGGTACGTATAATATCTTAAAGTTGTATGCAGTGTTACATGTACATGTAGAAATAATAGAAAAAGACAAATTTACAACACATTGTGTTAATAACTATTTACATATATATTTATATGATATTGATCGTTGTCTATAAGTTTAAAAAAAGTTTTTAAAGATTTATGACAGCATTTGAATTGTTAAGATTGTTGCATGAGTCCCGTCATTTAAAATCATTATAATATGATACATTATTTCAGATGCATGCTTTGTGGAAACTAATGAGATTTATCCTGCTACTTTCCTAATAGCACATTATCAATCGTCTTGCACAGAACCCTCCCTATTCCTCTCACAGCTCCATTATCAATTTTAAAATGGGAGGTACAATGTAAGTAGTTTTGTCACATTGTATTTATAATACAACTAAAAGCTTGCCTCCTTTTTCAGATGTTTGCATCAAGAAGTAGAGAAGAGTGATATGAAATGGTCGAAGAGGGATTCATTGTCATATAAGGAACTGCAGTAAGATTGTAATAATTTCTTATTTTATGAAAAGAGTGTCCAAATTTTAGCAAATTTATAGCTTTGTCACCAAGGGAAATAATTTCTTGTTAAGAGGAACTATAAATTTGATATTTCGTTCATACCCATTCCACATCTATTTTATTATATGACGGATTCTTCCGTTATTTCCTGATAATGACAAGG
>NW_026920603.1:0-5000 GCF_032062105.1 Saccostrea cuccullata
TTGCTGTAACAATGAGGAAGTTTCCTTTATTTTTACTTGACGGAAACCTCAACTACAAAATAAGGAAATAAGCGTAACTAAGAGTCTGATTGATAAGTGATGTAATACAGAGGCGGATGTTCGTTTACTGAATTTAAAGCGTCAGATAAATGGGGGAGGATCAAAATGTTTAATGAACCCTAGAACTAAATATAACGTCATACATTGAATAACATATAGTTGTACGTACAAGTGTGAAAGGAAATCTCTCTCTCTCTCTCTCTCTCTCTCTCTGTCTCTCTCTCTCTCTCTCTCTCTCTCTCTCTCTCTCTCTCTCTCTCTCTCACACAGTTATGATTGTCCCTCTTTAAAATTTATATTAAACCCACCCACCCCCCGAGACATTGGTTAATTCAACCCACACACCCGACCCAACAATACCCCCCCCCTCCCGATAGACAAACTGTGATGATTTTATTTTTCAGTATTAGTATATGGTTCTTTGTGGCAACATGTTTATTTTAGATACCATTTAGTTTGTACGTTACATGAAAACCTTATGACTATTTGCTCTTTCGGTATAGGCATCGGACCCGGGGGGGGGGGGGGGGGGGTAGCCTTTTTTGCAAATGTAGAAATAATGTAGGCATAGGTTAAGCCCCGCCCCCACTTTCAATAGACACGTTACAGTGTACATCAAAAAAGGGTAAGTGGAAGTTTTTGTAAAAAAAAAAAAAAAAAAAAAAATGGTATTGAGAGAAGCTCGATCCTAACTCCATCCCCCCCCCCCTCCAAGGATATTGTATTTGAACAATGGTCCCTTTTATTTTTGCTTGTAAAGTTTTTTTTGTACATCTAAGTTTGAATTTGTTTTTCTCTTTAACTTAACCCCCCTCCCTTTCAATTTCCTTCCTACGCCAATAATCTGAGACGCGTGCAATTCCTAGTCGTCTAAATTTTATCTTAGAATTTACTGGGAAGCTAGTCATTATTTATAGGATGATTATACTTGATCAATTGAATATTCATGAAATTGCAACAACATCTATGCTGCACGTATGATAACATGGCCAAATTTGTTAACAGGTTCCTTTTTTCATTATTTATTCACGAACTGATATAATGTTATAGATTTAAAAATTTTGATCGATTTTTTTTATTTGAGAGCAAATTAATGGATTTTTGTAAAGGTGTATAAATGTGTTGCAAATAGAGGTTTACTTGTATTTTAGTATCATTGTAGTATAATATGCAAAAAACAGATTCTTAATTAAGTAAAAAAAAAATAGATTTCAATATGAATTCGGTCGGGAAAAACTCCCAGAAAAGTCCATTTAAAAAACACAAAAAGTTTCTGGACTGTTTCATATTGGATATGTCACTTATCCCTTTTGTTTACGAAATGCAATCCAGATAATTAAAAAAATCAGAATACAAAATATCCAAACGCGTTCCCTAAATCATTTTATCTAACTACTTTTTAAAAATATCATCAGAAAGCAGAGGCTCGTCTTAAACACCAAAACGCATTCGCATATTTTAGATGGCAAAAATTAACACATATAAAAAAAAAGAACAAAATATCGGCATTTTATTCTACATTTCAAAAGATTTATATAACTTAATGTATGCTTAAATCTTATATCACTACTGCCCTGAAGTTAACTGAATTAGAATGGATAATTTAATATCATTAACGAACTTATTTTAAATTTTTTAAAAACATGTACATCTAAAAACATTGGGGGTGGGGAAGGGGGCTAAGATAGACCGAGTCCGCTGCCAATCCCTTTATAGGTCAAGATATGTCAATAAAATATTGTTTCAGTTAAATGAAACGTAGTGGGTTAGACCTCTCAATGTGTCTTTATGATTTATTGAAATTTAAAAATTCTTTGATAATGTCTTTCTTGGCAAAGTTTAAAGCATTCTAAAACAAATGCCACTGTATTTATCCGTCTTGCTTTTCCTTGAATCTGAAAACCCTGAATCTTTCATGCATTTCCTTCCGTACGAAATTTAGAAATAGCAATTTTGATAATTTTCGTACCTTTTATAAACATGTTTTTTTTAATCCAGGAAGTCAACTGGGGCCTTCCTTCTGCCTTCATGCTAAACACCCTTAATGCTGAAAATTCATGTTCTTCACCATACAAACACAGAAGCGGATCCAAGTACTTAGTCAAGTTCCTAGATGTTAACATAAACTGAAACACATTAGTGAAACCAAGTTCCTAGATGTGAATGAACTGAAACATACATGCATTAATAAGTGTGATACCTATTTGTTTTCCTGGTATCATATTGATGCTCTTAGGTCGATTTTAAGAGAGTTTCCATGGTTATTCAGTATAATTTCGTTATCACTAGTGGCGCAATCGATAGAAAATCCCACTGATATACACATGAACATGTAATTCTGTCTGAACTATTATTGATATAGGGATATTGATTATTTTCCCGTTGTTAATAAAAAGTACTTCCAAAATTTATACACGATTTAATTTTTTCTTAGTTACATCCCCTCCTCTCGATTATAAAAGTATTTATAAATTTCTGATCCGCCTCCGTATAAGTGTCTATAACAATGCATCCAATGCGTTACGTATATCATTCACGTACATGTATATAATACATGTATCAATCGCGGTAAACATTGTTACGAAATAATGTAAAAATGGTTATAATACTTATTTGCACTGGGAAAACCTTACAGGGGGTGACAAATCCCATTGCCCGACGCCCGAGGCTAGTGAATATTAGGTGGACAAGTGAAATTTTATCAACCACTTGCCCACGGGCAAGTGACTTATCAAAAATAGAATTTATTTGTAGGCCATAAATTTAAAGCTGGGCGTAGGGGCTTGTTTGATTTACTCAGCATTTGTCTTCCTCTTTTTTTGAAAAAATATCCATAAATACAGAATTAGTTTAGGTAGGGCAAGCAAAAATTCAGGAAGGGCAAGTCTATTTTGACCATGTACTTGCCCTTGGACAAGTGCCGTAAAAATCTATTTGTCAGCCCCTGGACCTTACAAGTTCTGCTTTAAGGAAAATAACATAAATTATATTAATATATCCTATGTACTCTTTCATCTGATAATAATTAAAAGCTTCTAGATTTTTTCGAACACAAGTATTTAAAGTTATATATTAGTATACATAAAGAATTATCATATAAAATAACAGTTTTACAGTAAAATATTTTTCTTTTCTAAAATAAAGGACATGTGGATTTCAACGTACATATAAAGCTGAAGAAACATCGCAATTCTCTAATTACCTTAATTAACGTGTTTGAATTAAATCCAAAACCTTCTCGGATCATTGTAGCACTTGTTCCAAGACAGGACATCGTTTGTATTTGTGCAGGGTTATAGTCTTTTATGTCTGTTAACTGTAACGATCGATATAACCTCTCCTGATTGTGTAGTACTCCAAGATAACAAAGAATATACGATCAAATAAGGCTTCCTTACTCAATGGAAGTAAGTCTTGTTATCTTGTTATCTTATAAGTTGAACTTGTGTCAGGTCTCTCATACATACAACCGCTATATAGCATTATTTCCTTGGAAGTAATAAATTTAGACACCCCCACCCTCCCCTCCCCATTTCTACCTGCAAAAGTGTTTTTCTTAGACCGACCTAAAATTAAGAGGTTGCAGATATGTCCATTTTGTTTGACATGAGAGAGGAACCATTACATTCCCCTATAAGTCAAAATTTACACATTTTTTAATATGGTTTAAGGTCTAATTTAATTTTTTCCCATCCACAAAGAAAGGGGAGGGGGGTAGATCCTAGCTCCCCTCCCCGGATACAATGATCTTGAAAAATAGATATATCTCTTTAACTAAACACGCTCCCTCCCCCACTCCTGTAACAATAACAAGTCTGATAATTTTTTTTTAATTGTTCCTATAAATAAAATATATGCTAAACATATACCAGATTTCAATTAGTGGTATTTTCAGTAATATTTAAAGCAGCTGTTTCTGTTCTTAAGTACCCCCTCCACTCCCAACCCTTTCCCATTGTCCTTGAACAACGACTTAAGGACCGGTACACGGCGATTTCTACTTTTTGACATTATCTCCCCAAGATAAATCAGACAGCTACTGTGAATGACTTTCGTAACTGATATCTCTAATTCAGGTCTTATTTTTAACACCGACCTTCCCCCCCCCCTTAATTATAAAGGTATACATTGAATAAACACGAATAAAAGTCGCACAAATGTCTGAAATTTTATCGCCATATTGGATCAGGGGTCTGCTTTATCATTTAATGGGTTACTATAGAGGAAAAATTTAATTGAAATTAAAGCTGCATGAAAAAAATGCACTGACGTTTTCTGACTTTGACCCAGTTTAGACTTTTAATTTCAGATCATAACAGTGATATAGTGTTCCAGTTGAAAGACAACCTTACTATCCCTAGTTTTCGGATTCATTTAAATCGATCTGAATAACATTTTAACGAAATCTTTTATTCCTCTACATGATTTTCTTTTTTATTTTTCAGTGTAAGATTTTTGAATGATTTAAATTGACCTGAACTCGGTAAATTCTATATTTACAAAGGGATTGTGATGTAAAAAGAAAATGATAAAACCTTAAAGAAAAAGAAAACTTTAAAAAAAAAAAAAAAAAACTCTATTTTTAACAAAAATAGTTTAAAAGGAATAATATGTATAATCTTTTAAGGTAGCATGTGAACATCTGTTTTTATTTATTTATGCACTGATGATTTGTTAAAATCAAAGCGTTAAAGAATTTTACGGATATATATTAAATCAATTAATATTTTTTGTCGAAAGGATGGGAGAATATGCAGTGCAAATAAAAAAAATAATAAGCTCCGAATATATATCATAATTTAAGTAATAACTTTTTAAATATTAGTAAAAACTCAGGAAAGATAATACCCTTAATTACAAATTCACAGTTGACATCTACAGAGATTACAGACAAAACTTGAGAGAGAGAAAGAGAGAGAGAGATATCTATAATGAGAAAA
>NW_026920603.1:7500-174730 GCF_032062105.1 Saccostrea cuccullata
AAAATCTTCTTCTCCAGAACCACTGGGCCAGGAAAGATGAAACTCATGTGGAATCATCCTCAGGTAGTGTAGATTCAAGTTTGTTCAAATCATGACCCCCGGGGCTAGGGTGGGGCCAAAATGGCCGACCCAAGTTTTACATAGGGATATATAGGGAAACCTTTTAAAATCTTCTTTTCAAGTACTTCAAAGCTATGATTAGTGATATTTATATGGAATCATCCTCAGGTAGTGTAGATTCTAGTTTGTTCAAATGATGAACGCCTGGGGGGGGGACTAAATTAAAGCCTGATGTGCTCAGGTGAGCGCTGTGGCCCCTGGGCCTCTTGTTTAGGATAGTCATCTAAAAGGACTCCTGAGAAAGATATTCAAAACATAAAAAAAAATGTTCTAACATTCCGAAAAGTGGAGTTAGGTGACATTATTTAGTGAGTAAAAAGAACTTGAAGGGTAATAGGAGATGGCGATTTGTGTTAATATTTTCCCTGTTCGAGTCAAATTTCCACAAGCTATTTTTTTTAAACAAATAAAAGCGTCTGTAAGTCACTTTAAAATTTTTATCAAGTTAATCAAATGTAGGTCTTTTAAAAGGTTTTACATCAAAATGATTTAGATGTCAGATATACAAAAAGATGTGCGAACAAGGCCAACAGAATGCGGCAATGCCTATATACTTATATCTTCAGCTGTGTAAAAAATTAAATCGTATTAATATGGCGAGTTTAGCATTTAAAATGAAGTTCTTATTATACATGTAGAAATTGATGATATTATGACAAGGAAAGGGGTTTGTGGTATTCTTTTTACTTTCGGCAATAAATATTATAATCATAAAAAAGTGTTCCTTGTCATGTCCTTGATGCATGGTCATGATACTTTTTCCAATTTTTCCAATACTTTTTCCAATTTTTGTGCGTGCATGCTATTTCATTATCATATCCAAGTCATAACTTTTACCTTTATATTTGTCTCACCATTTAGGCATTTTTCTTGTTTAAATCTCCCATTTTTCAACTTGGAATTTATATACTACAGTATTTCATTATTTACAACTGCGACAAAGTTGCTACTCATCCCCTAATTGAAACGTGTTGATTTTACTCAAATTATCAAGGTATTTTTACTATTATATTCATTATTTTTATCGATGAATGATTAAATTTTTATTCATTTTAAATGAACATCTGTACGTCACTGATAATTTTTGTTCCAAGTAGAATCCATAGAAATTTTAAATTAAAATTAAAAATGTAAAGCACGATAAAATCTTTTGCATACAGTCATACAATTCATAGTTTCAAAAATATGATTCTTAGCCTATAAAAAAATAAATAACAATTTAGAGCAAATTTCACATGAAAGACAGAGGAGTCGACCTACCATACTTATACTGAGAATGAGAATGAGCACACTTTATAAAAATCTGAAATCCAGCCGTCTGTCTCACACACACTTATATTTTATGCGTTATCTGACCCCATTTTTAAATATTTTTTATGCCAACCCAGGTTATGCTACAATAAAACAAATATACGTAAGGGTTAAACTATCTAGTGGGGGTATTCCAGGCCACGACGCTACACACTGCTGTATACCAATAAATGTTTCATTCCTTGGAGGTTAATATAATAAATGTTGCTAACAGCTGCAGTCAATATTGCTATATTAACCTCTAAATGAAACGTTTACATGTAAATAAGACAGGGTCCTTAACATGACTCCAGAGAAAACCAATCTTCATATATACTGTAACATATATAAACGGAAGCGTGATCTATCATTCTGATGCAGTAGGATACTGCTTATATTATTACATTTGAATAAATCTAAGTCTAGAATCACACGATTTTCTTTTGAAACACTTTTTTTCTTTTCTTTCTTACGTGTGTGAGTGGGAATTCTGCATGATTTGTTAGTGATTAATGCTTAAAAACGTAGTTTTTCAATATGTCTAAATTGAGTTTTTTTAAATTTGCATTTTCAAAACGCCCCTTCCTTCAAAAACATTCATCAATTTTTAATTGTTTTATTTTCCAATCTTTATAATTGTTGGAAAAATATTTATTCATTGAATGCGTATGTGTTGTATCTGCTACCTATGATATATTTGTTTTGTTCTGATTTTTGTATGAGAAAATAAATAATTTATGTGTATTTAAAGGGGTTTGGTGGTTGTGGCCATTTTTAGACTAGTCTGGTCTCCTTTAGAAGAAGAGCTTCATCTATACAGATGCAAATATGATCAAAATTTCAAAACCAAAATGTATGAAAGCATGTTGGTTAATTTGTTGACCCCCACCCTCCTTCAGAACATAACTACAAATGACTTCTTTTGTTATATCTTTGTAAGCAAAATTATGTTTTTCCCTTGAAATGTTATTTTTCTTTAGGCTATTTTTAAAGAAGTAAAAGCAACTCGCTTTAAAATTCTTATCAAGGCTAATTTAGAGTAAATATTTAAAAGGGTTTACTTCAAAATGAGTTGTACGTGTAAAAAAAAAATAAACTATCTATGTATTTCATCTGTCATGTTGTAAATTTTGAATTTACTGGGTGGCAGTAAATACAAAATGTACAACATGAATTTATAACATGACACATCTTTCACATTGTATAAATATTCTAGCTATCAAATGTTTTTCATTCACTGTTTTGAATATATAGATTTCTTTCTATTACGAGGGCCGTTCAAAAATTACGCGGACTGTGCTATTATTTACTCTTACAGACGTCATATAGTTATGAGATTTCACAGAAATACGTATCTTAAAGATTCCAATAAATTTTGGGCAAAATTTTTGTATTTAAAAAAAATTCTACTAAAATTATCGGTATATTGATATCGCTGATGGAGAGGTACGGAGCACGACAAAAAATTTAAAGCAAATCCATGCGCAATCCAAAATTTAATTAACTCATTTATTTTCTATAATTCACGATATTTTTCGACAATTTTCTCAAACAAAGCTTTATACGTATTGTTCTATTATTATGTATTTAGATTTCTGACGTGATATTTGAGGTATTAACAGAAATATAGTGATTTTTCTCTGATGCGATCCCCGTGAAAACGACTGTGAAAATGACGTCTACTGAATTGACGGCGCACCACACTTTTGTTAAATTATGTGTAATGCTCTAGATATCGCCAACATAGATCCAAAATATGCATAATAAAACATGTAGTAAACTAGGGTATTCGTGACATTCGTCCACAAATAGCAAATTGAAATTTTAGACCGTTATACCTCTGTAAAAAGACTATACGGGAGGAAGGGAAGAAGATTTTCGACGAAAACTTTATCCGGACTGTAAAGAACGTGATTGAGAGTCACTAATATTACACTATATCTCAAAAATACCTGCAGTTTTTGGTTTTGAAATAAAAAATGAATATTTTTTACTTGTTTAACAGATATTAAGCTTGACAAGAAATGGTAGTTGGATGTTGAGTAGATAAGGTAACTCAAACTGTACAGGTACTCTTGGGAAAATGTTGAGAAAATGAGAGATCAATCACATATTTTTTTATTATGCCTGTGACGTCGAAGATTTTGCTGCTCCGTAACTTAATGATATATCCCGAAAAATCACTCAAAATTGATACCAATTTACAATATTTTGATTTGAAATTTTTAAGGCTTTATGAGTAAAGATTATTTTATATTATGTGTGACATTTTACCCGATTATGTTGTCAAATATTTTTTCTGTGCAACAAGTCCGCGTAATTTTTGAACGGCCCTCGTATTTAATCATCAAGTTTTGTTGATTAAAATATTTTTAAAACGCATCTCTTAATGTGAACTGAATGAACACATAAATTTAAATTCGGCACCATTCGTTGAAATTATAGTGAAAATGAAATGACATTTAAATGTGAAGTAGGATTAATGTTTTAGATGAAATATTTGAAGATAACGAACATTATTCAAGTTCAAATATCTATTTTAACAATAAAAATCATAAGCAGAGTATAAACACATACATTTCAGGTGGGATTAGCTGCCATGGAGAAATGATCACCCCCCTGTCGACAGGTCACGCCAACCGTGTCGGGGAGTAACGAAAAAAAAAATCTGTTGACAACTCAGTGTGTAAATGATGGCCTTACAATTTGTATTGTCTTCCCACAAATTTTTATTAAAATAAGTAGGGGGTTTTACCCTACTAAAATAGAAAAGATTAAAGTATGGTTTCCATACAAATCTTGCCATGTGATTTTCTAAAAAATGAAACTGGTGTAAAAGATGAAAACTAATGCTTTCTGAATCATTGAAATTCCATGCCGAAAAATCATGTACAAATCATTTTTCTCACGTGTTTTTAAATGCTAATTGTCCACAGGCATCGCCTTATTATACACATTATTATTGTTTTTTTTCACAACATATCAAAAAATGAAAGTGGGCACTATTTTCTAAAGGAAAATTATCCTTGAAATTGGCTAATTTGAGACTTTTTCTGATAAAAATACAGAAATGCATCACATTAATGACATCATATTTGCAGAATGGTAATCCCTTGTGCCATATTTTTTCCTGATTTATCACAGTCATATACTTGAGTAATATTTTAGCCAGTTTCAAGACTTTTTGATGACATTACATTTTTAGGGCACAATTATACCCCCCACCCCCCGCTTGAAAAGCGGGAGGGTATATAGTAATCGCGATGTCCATCCGTCTCGCTGTCCGTCCATCCGTCTGTCTGTTACGCTTCGGGGTACCCATCTCTTATCCGCTACTCCTCTTATACCACTGATTGAAATTTGATGAAACTTTCACAGAATTGTTATTACATATTGCATTAATATTGTGCACCTCCTATTTCACTTTTTGATCTGACACATATTTTGGGTTTCCCACAACAAAACACAGACACTCCCATTATATTCATATGGGAGGCGGGAGTATCGTTTAGTGACCTCATTGGTTACAGTACCTCTAGTTTGATAGAGAAATATTTAAACGTCGCAAAACAACATTAAATAGTTTTAAATGTGTGTAAAAAATTAGACATACTTAAGTCATTTAAATATCCTTTATGTAACAACTCCCAGATAAATAAATAATTAAGTAAATAAATATGAAAATTACCACAGATAGAGAGAAAGAGAGAGAATACCTACCTCATTTTTACTGAGAAGGAGAAACAAATTTACTTACGTCGTTTTACTGATAAAAAAATCCAAAGTACACAAACCACCGGCTAAACAAATACTTAAGTATTACCTGTAACTGAATACGTGCTTTTTGACCCTCCTCTTAATTAATGTGACAATTTCAGGTAACTAGAGTAAACCGCTACTTGGGAACGGAACAGGGTGTTGAGGTGCATTCTAGGTCACGTAGAAGCACGTAGCTATTCAGCAATAAAAAGTTTGAGTGGTGTACTTAAAAAATAAAATTTAGGAGGAACGGGGATAGAATTTACATTAATCTACGGTATAGCTGTTTTAAGGAATGTTAATTCTTGACCCATTTTGTTAAAAGGATGATTTTTGGAGGTATGGAACGATATGATCGACATTTTACGGAATGGACAGATTATTTGAAAATATATATCCATGGCACTTGAACCCACCTGTAATATTTTGGGGGTCTGTGTTTGCTCTGGTGTGAATTCGTATTGTTTAGTGCGCTTTGCGGATGAATTTAATTTGTCACCTACACACACTATACAAAGAGATCAGAGAAGATGGTGTAAATTAAAGAAAAAGAATAAAAAGCATTGTGATACAGAAGCATGCGAAAATATATTAAGTTTTGTGACGAATAACATAATTTCAAAGGAAGAGATTTTTCTGAAAGGATTTCTGATATTTTACATGTACCTTCTCAGCTTTAAAATGTTTCAATAATTAATTATGTCATGAAAATTAAAAAAAAAAAAATAAATGTAGTTTACTTTCATATCAATCACGGTCAATTCATGTTTCAAACCATGCACATTTAATGTCAAATAATAAATCTGTTTAAGGTCTACATACACAATGATTTATAGGTGTATACATTAGACACAGATTTTTTTTTTTTTTTATTTATACAAAATTTTATTCACATAAGTGAATGGGATTGGGCAGCAGGCAAAGCCTATTTTAGCCCTCTCCCAGACACAGATTTGAAGTTTATATTTCTCAATTTTTTTTTTTTTTTGCATAATATTACGACTTATTGCATCAGCATTTCACACGAAAATATAATAAATATCTTTTTAATCTCGAAATTATCGAAACTTAGAATTTCTGGAGGGGTTTGATTGACACATTCTTGCACTTTCACAAATTAAAATTTTAATCTTTTAAATACAGAAATTCAGACATACGAAATGAAATAAGATTTTTATTATATTTTCTTGTGAAATAATGTTGCAATATATAAATCGTAATATTATACAGAAAATTTGAGAAAATATTAACTTTAAATCTGTGTCTATGCACCTTAAATAACGCTGTGATTCCATGCACTTTGACAAAAAGTTGAATTGTAATATAATGATAAAACATTGTTCAAGTAACATGTATATATAAATTTAAGATCTAAATTCAAATGACAAACTCAAACTTTTATCTAAAGCGCTTTCGCCCCATGCAGGCGCATCAGTAGATTTGAAATTATAGATTTAAGTTTACTTAAAAAAATTTTATTGTTATCAATATGTGTCCTCCTTGAATGTGAAAGTCTGAAATATTGAATAGCTGTATTTTATAATGGTTATTTTGTTTCATGTCTAAGGAGAGGCAGAGATCGATCAATCAAAATCTAACAAATAAAATTCCGGCCAAGCGGTGCGTCATTCTGCCTTTTCTCCCATCTACATCCTTGGAGGACGGACGTTTTTTCAATCGTGAACGTTTTCTGAAATATGTAAATAAATCCTCGCTATTGAGCTCAAATTTCGTCAGTAAATAGACGGTTTGCACGCTAGCAGCTATTTACACATAAAACTTAGAAAAGAGGTCATGGAACGCCATCTACTGCATTATATGATTTGGATAATATTCATATGTACTGTAATAAAACTTAAAGAAATACTTACTTTTACCATTTATATAATATTTCTTCATTTTCTAATAACACTATGACATTATGTACTAAAAATGTTCAAAGTATGCGGATACTTTTTCATGATACATTATTTTACAATTAATTCTTCATTTTCTGCTGTTAAGTCTTCTTTGTATGTTGTCCCTTCATTGTATACGGATACTTCTATGTTTTATGCTGATACTTATTTCTTTATACGCTAGTAATGTTTTCATTATACATGTATTATTTACACACTGAATTGTCAACGGATTTTACCGTTTCGTCTCGAACATGACAAGGGGACACACAGTAGGTGTTACCGGTCGACAGGGATGCTCGCTCATTCATGGCACCTGATCCCACCTCTGATGCTTTGATAGTCCGTGTTTCCTCTGTTCCAATTTTGTATTGTCAAATGTACTTTTTATCTCGAATACTTTTCTTAATCTTCACATATTCCATTGTATGTTTTTAGATTCGTTACTTTTTGTTTAATAATTTTCTTATATTTCTTCATTTAAGTTGTTTCTTTTTTTGATATATGCTTTTCTTTTTTTTATTATATGCTGTTTCTTTTTCATTATATGCCATAACCCATTATATACTGTTATTTTTTTTATCATATGCTTTTTTTTCTTCGTTATATGCTGTTTCGTTTTCATTATATGCTTTTATTACTTCATTAAATGTTTTTATTACTTCATTAAATTGTTTCTTTTTTCATTATATGTTTTATTTCTTTATTATATGCTGTTTCCTTTTCATTTTCTGTTGTTTTTTTTTTTTATAACAGTGTATGCTACTACTTCTTTGTTAAAGATGATGTCACGTTAACATTAAAATGACCATAATTGATAAACTGATAACTATCGACCATTTATTAATGTACAAATATCAGAATATCTTGGTGAAATTAATTTTGAAGTCGGGAAAGAAAAAAATAGTTAGGGCCTGTTTAACATTTGAGACATGCGTTAAATGTTGTGGAGAAGCTCTCAAGTTGCAACACAACTATATTATGAAGATTTTGTAAGGGGAAAACTAGAAACATCCGTATGTAAGGTGCCTGTCCAAATATTTGAATTCGTAACTTTTTAAAATCATTATTGAAAATACAATGGAATAATATGTTTGTTTTTTCGTCGGTAAATTGAATTCAAATCTATAAAATAATTTGAATACGTTTTATCAGAAAATGATGATGAAATTTAGACAAATACCAGTAATGAAGAAATATATGATTCTGTGTAAAAAGTTTTAACAAATTTTGAAAAAATATTCGAATTTTGTTTGAAAAAGGCGGTTAAGGTGTTCCATAAAAGGCCAAAAATAAGCATTAAAAGGTTAACGTCCTTCGTAAAAGTTCAGAAATATTAGTTATTCCCTTTTGTTAAGAATCGTGTCTTGCAAGTGTTATTTTGTCGGTGTTAGATATCGAGCAATCGTAAGAGATTCAAACGGACGTTCTACTTTTCAAAACATAGGTAATCAGAGATTACAGAGCTCACCTCAACGAATGTTGTCTTTAAGTAAGGCAAAGTCACACAATTACCCAAAAAGTGTACATCCAAAAATACAAAATTTATGCAATTTTGATTTGATACTTTGGAATAGATCTATATAAAAACTTCACACTAGTTCTTCATCATGAAAACGTAATTAAAATCCAGTATCTGAAGCAAGTTTGAGAGTTTTTATCCCTTGATGCATCATTTGTGCAAGTTTGGTTTACATAAGCTTTATAGTTTCTTGGTAATAGACCTGCACCCATAACTTTTACGAGGTCCTTTATCTGGAAAATATATGTCGAATTCAGCATCCGAAGCCAGCCTAGTAGAATGCACCCTTAGATGTACCATCCATGCAAGTTTGGTCATTGTAGGGCTCAAAGTTACTTGGAAATGAATCCTGCACCAAAAACTTTAACCTGTTCACTCGTCCAGAAAATGTAGGTCAGATTCAGCATCCAAAGCAAGTCTGGTAGTATGCATCCTAACATGTATCATCCATGCAAGTTTGGTCACTATAGTGCTCATAGTACCTTGGAAATGAAATCTGCACCAAAATCTTTAACCTGTTCATTCAACCGGAAAATGTAGGTCAGATTCAGCATTCGAAGCAAGTCTGGTAGTGTACATCATTAGATTATCATCCATGCAAGTTTGGTCACTATAGTACTCATAGTTACTTGGAAATGAGACATGCACCAAAAACATAAACCTGTTCAGTCATGCGGAAAATGTCGGTCAAATTCAGCATCCGAAGCAAGTCTGGTAGTGTACATCCTAAGATGTACCATCCATGCAAGTTTGGTCAACATAGGGCTTATAGTTACTCGGAAATGAGACCTACACCAAAAACTGCACCAAAAATGTTAACATGCTCCAAAAACATTAACCTGGTCATTCCTTTGCTGAAATTGCAGCATCTGAAACTTTGACTGGTACAATGAAACACACTAAAAACATCTTCCATGCATGTCTAATCAATATAGGACACAGAAGTACTTAAAAAGAAAACTGCTCCAAAAAACTTAACCTGGGACGCCGACACCGACGCAGACGCCAAGGGTATTACATAAGCTCCCCCAACTTCGTTGAGGAGAGCTAAAAAAGATCATCGTCTATTAATCTTTTCTTTGAGTGCTATAGAGGGAGAAAAAGAAGAAAGATTATTCTTGGCAAAATAAAAAAAATATCATCAATGTATTGTAACACTATAAACATAATATCAAAAATAAAGTGTTGAGACCTACTGTAAAATTTACTGAAATAAGCTAGGTCCGACCGAATAAATCTGTCATCTATTAAAATAATCAAATGCTCATCAATTTATGAAAATGACTTTTAGAAGATAAATATTTTAAAATTCTGTCTCTTTATTGATACTTTGTTTAGAAATAAGGTTATTTTATTTTCTTTTGTTTGAATTAAGCGATTTTTTATAAAAAGAACGAACTATATTCTCTTACGTTTTATTTTTACGACCATTTGGTCGGTTTCCGGTTGAACAGACTAACAAAAGCCTATCCATCTACAGCGATTTGCAGGGCTAAAAAAAATCAATGTTCTACAATTAGAGACGCACACACTATCTCTTTATCTCTTTCTGATTGGCCACCTGAGAATTTGCCTTGACCCAAGTTTCTTTTATTGCCTGAACAATACACCGATTAATCCCTTGTAATTAGGCGGTATTTGTGGATCAATTACATAATAGTGTACAATTGCCATGGGATGAGACAGGTTGAGTCACTGGTATAGACTTTTTAAAAATACCATGTGGAATTAAAGGATGGATTCGGAAATTAAATTAAGTATTAAACAAGAAGTAAACACCAAAAAAGAACAGGTTCGAGAAAATCTAGAAAAGTGCGATAAATTCTAAATAAATCTTTTCCATTCTATAATATTATGATGAATCGTGCGACAAATGAGAAAAGAACAGAAAGAGTAATATTTTTAACAAAATATCAAAAATTAGTGTTGAGACTTTTTCCGAAAGGAGCAAGGTCCGACGGAATATATTTCTCTTGTACCGAAATAAATACGTCAATTTATAGAAACCATTGTGAATCATCCTCAAACATTAAAGTTAATGATTTTCAAAAGATAAATAATTTATACTGCAGAAAAAAAACCAGATCTATAATTGTTAGATAACATGCCTCTTGAGTGTACATTTGATTCTAAAATGCGAGATTCATATTTAAGGTCATACCCAACGTAGTTTGAACTTTTTTGGGTTCTTCCCTGGAGTTGAAGAGTTCCACTAAACGAAGGACCTGTGTGCAATACTTTTGATGTTTATATATGAATTTGTACACCTCTTCAAAAACAAATTTTGATGGAAAAAATCTAAAAATTATGTTTTATAATTTTTGTATATTTTCTTTGAATAATTCAAAAATTTTCATAATTTGATATCTTCCAAAATCCCCTGGTGCATGCTGAATTTTTGTCTATGAACATCTGATGTCACTAATAATCTTAAATTAAGAATATCTTGAAATTTTATCAGTAGGTAAGGTACCTTGCCTATGTCCTTAAAAAAGGATGGGTGATCAAATCCAAGAGGCAAGAAATTGTATCAAATATGAAATCTCAAACATGCTCTCCCCCTTTGCTAAATAATTGTTTATAATTGGACAACTATACTATTTTAATAAATTTAAGTGAATCTTCTGGGTCATTAATTGACCAATCGCCTCCTTAAATGAATTTGAATTTCATTACGTTTACAAAATTAGGAGTTACAAGGAGTCCATTGAGAAATTTGGACTGAACATAGCAACAATCTTACGTCTGGAATTGATAAGTGTAAAAATATTTAAACTAGTGTGCATCATAAATATACAGTTGTTCATAATATACAGATGGTGAGCTTGATTGGTACAAACATCTATAAGGTATATAGAATGTATTTGTTTCCTGCTTAGATTTTAGTGTGAAATTAAAAACTAAAAGTCTTTTATTTCCCTTGCATTTAAAATTGCTCAGTATTGAAGATAACTCAAATATTTTCGCACTAAAACAATGACCTTATCTTTTTTAAATGATAAAGCTTGTTCTTTAAAAAAAAAAAAGATTAAACAAATTGAACATACATTTTACAGATTGACCAGGCGTATTGCATCACTCTCTATGCAGAAACAATCGTAAGCTTTTTTTTTTGTTCCTCGATTAAAGACAAACAAATTAGTACAAACTTTGCCAAAAAACAATTAATGATGATAGAAATTTGGGTAACACTGAAAACTTCAATTAGAGCACTTAATTTAAGTTCTATGCGTTAAATCTTTTTTTTTTTTTGAAATGCTGTAGGTATAAATTATCAGAAGGGGATGCTCACACTTCCATGGAACCTGATCCCCCCCCCCCCTTGATGTTTTGGAAGTTCGTGTTAGCTCTAATCCTGTTTTGTATTATTTCATAGACTTTTGATCTTGAATACTGTTCATTATCTCCATATGTTTCATAATTTCATAACCACAATGTTTACGATCTACTTTTCTCAAATATACGTCATAAATTATTATGCGAATAAGGTTATAAAAAGATACTACATTATAACACTAGTAGAGTAAACAACTTTAAAGGACACACCTAATACAAGTATCCAATATACATGTATACACTTCAAATTTCATAATAATGATGTTTGATTTATCTACATGTAGTCATAAACTATTGTTAAGTAAAGGGAGAAAAACGTGTTCAAGATTTCAAATTAAATATAACATAAAATAATACCTTTTCAAGGAGGTTAGAAATATTTAAATTGCAAAACCTTTAATATTTCATCTTACAAAACGGCGTATGAAGGAACAATATTCATTATTAAAAATAATAATTGAAAATTCATGAATCAGATGAAATTTGTTTACCAGTAAAAGGTTATTCAGCATCAGTAAGCTACCTATAATACCTTAAAAATCCAGATTTACACATGACTAGATCTTATTAATTAGAAATACATCCCAAAATACCTCAAGAATCTTGAGAAGTACATATGAACAGATGTTATGAATTAAGAAATTAGAAATTAGGAAATTATAAAAGTCATACCTGTTTTGCTTTGAGGTTATATTTTGAAGGTTTTAAGACTTCTACAATAAGCAATGTAGTGTCCCGATATATTTACAACCAAGTGACAACATAATATGACAAAATTTTTAAATGGTTCTTCAGTTTGTGTACAGAGAGTAATTTATAGTGTTATATTTACATTCTGTGTATTTTTCCTTATGAAATTCATTATAAATCCACGACCTTCAAATTTCTATAACACACGCGAAACCTTGTCACCGCGCGTTAGAAGATACAGTAGAAACTATATGCATTTTCTATAATCTAGGAACACCGAAATGTAAAATGTTTTGACTCAATTAAATTAAAAACTATAATCCTGTTAAATTAACGTAAAAATACTACAACTGTGCGTTTAAAATAAATTTGTCACTTTTTTCCCTCGCAATGTTTGTTTGTGTTATTATACCCCCCGCTTGAAAAGCGGGAGGGTAAACTATTGTTAAGTAAAGGGAGAAAAACGTGTTCAAGATTTCAAATTAAATATAACATAAAATCCGTCTGTCCTTTTGTCCGTCCGTCTGGAGGTACCCATCTTAAAAATATCCGTAACTCCTCAATACCACTGAATGAAATTTGATGAAACTTTCACAGAATCTTTATTACATATTGCCATTGTGCACCTCCTATTTTACATTATTAAAAATGGGTTTCCCGGCCACAGGAAAAAATTTTTCACCACTTATAAATTTGGGGAGGCGGGGGGTAAAAGGTTATCGCTCACAGTACCTCTAGTTTACTTTACAATTCTAATGACAACCTTTTCAATTCTAGTGACTAACTTTGGATATGAATGGGAAGTCGCCGAGGCCAAAAATGTAAGGACCAAATATAAAGCAGGGTCAGCAGGGGAGATAACCGCAGATATTGCCGTATATATGGGCCTCCGAGGGATCAATGTAACACTGAAAGGTAATTAAATGTCAGAAATCCAGGCTCCCATTATATCAATGAGTAATGTGTGTGTTTTGTTTGTTTGTTGTTATACCCCCCGCTTGAAAAGCGGGAGGGTATATAGTGATCGGGATTTCCGTCCTTCCGTCTGTCTACAATAAGCGTCTGTACGTCCGTCCGTCCCTGTTATATATTTATCCGCAACACCTCTTATACTACTGAGTGAAATTTAATGAAAGTTTCACAGAATCTTTATCACATATTGCCATTGTGCACCTCCTATTTTACTTTTTTATTCAACACGTATTTTAGGTTTAGCAAAATATGGACATTGCTATTTTTTGTTTACCTATGAAATGTACAGCTGTACGTAAATCCACGTCTGTTACGCTTTTTCTCATCCGCAACTCCTCTTATACTACTGAGTGAAATTTAATGAAACTTTCACAGCATCTTTATCACATATTGCCATTGTGCACCTCCTATTTTACTTTTTTATTCAACACGTATTTTAGGTTTCCCAGAGCAAAATATGGACATTGCTATTTTTTGTTTACCTATGACGTCACATAACAGAAGCTTCTGGATAATATTTGATAGGACGAGTTATTACCGTAAAACAATATGAAGCAACACATCGACATTATGGGAGGCGGGGGGTATCATTTAGTGAGCTCATTGCTCACAGTACCTCTAGTTTAACTTTGCAACGTCATCTGACGTCACAAACGGCTCTTACGTCTATTAACTGCGTCAGTTTGAAGGGCGTTAAATTCACATTAAAGATTAACGAAATAAGCAATTATGAAGAAGGAAAAGTAGAGAATGTAAATATAAGATTGAATTCATATTTTTGGCTGTCTTCGGTCCTATAACACACCTGGCCGTGCCGACAAATTTATCATACCGCGCTAACGCGCGGTATTCAATTTGTCGGCACGGCCAGGTGTGTTATAGGACCGAAGACAGCCAAAAATATGAATTTAATGCTTAAATATGATATATAATAAAAAAGAGAGATGTAAGGTGACATTGGTCGTGTTAATCAATAGATCAATTTTGTACTTTATAATTAACCCCCCCCCCCCCCCCCCCCGGCTTGAAAAGCGGGAGGGTATATAGTAATCGTTATGTCCGTCCGTCCGTCTGTTACGCTTTGGGGTACCCATCTCTTATCCCCAACTCCTCTCATACCAATGAATGAAATTTGATGAAACTTTCACAGAATCTTTATTACATATTGCCATTGTGCACCTCCTATTTTACTTTTTGATCTGAGACATATATTGGGTTTTCCATAGCCAAACATGGACACTGCCATTATATGCAAGAGGGAGGTGTATCAGTCATTGCTCACAGTACCTCTAGTTTATTCTCTAGATCTGCACACACATCACACTTCATCAACAACTTAAAATGCATAAAAATGCGATAGAAAAAAACAGTGTTTAATTCCATACTAAAATCTGAACAGAAAACACAAATTACACATACACGTACCTTTCAATGCTTGTACCAATCAAGCTATCGATGTAATGTATACATGTATATAGTAATACTTAGTAATTCCTATGACACTCGTTTAACTTTTATACCCCCCGGGAGGGTATATAGTAATCGGTATGTCCGTCCGTCCGTCTGTTACGCTTTGGTGTGCCCACCTCTTATCCGCAACTCCTCTCATACCACTGAATGATGATATTTGGATTTTCAGCCATTTTATTCAAATTGGAGGCGGAGGTATCATTTAGTGAGCTCATTGCTCAAAGTACCTCTAGTTGGTTTTTTTTTTTTTTTTTACATCTTTTAAATCCAGATACAGGTGTGTATGTTCAGTCCAAATTAATTATCAATTCAAATCCGGCAAATGGGTTTTAGTGATAAAATGGATATTTTGGTGGGGAAAAGTACATATGGTCTACAAGTTTACACATATCTGTTCTTTTCAACTGTCAAGAAACAGCACACTTTGATTTTTTTTTTCTTTTTCACTGAGAAAAGAAAACTACGAGGATATTTCACCAAACAAACAGTATCTAATGAAGTATTATATTCACCTATTAAACGATTGTCTAGATTAAAATGCCTTTCATGACCCTGAAAGTTAAAACGTTGGAAAAAGTAAAAAAGATAGAGTTGCAACTACATCCTGAACAATCTGAATTAATTAAAGTAAAAGTAACGCTTTTTAAAAAATCTTCCAGCCTTTACTTAATGTTAACTTCAATAGTAAATTGCTATATAACATTATTAATAGTTTTTGTTGTTGTTGTTGTTTGTAAAAGATGTATAAAATTGAAAATGTTCATCATTTCAAGTAATGTACTAGTAATTCACCAATCATAAATTTAAGTTCTTAAATTAAGGGGGCCGACTATAGTTTCCATTGCGCAATATTTTGCGCATCATAGTAAAATGAAGCGTATGTACTGTTTTAACTTTTTTCGCTTAATTATTAAAATTAAACAAAATTAAGAAATTATAGGTATAAAAATGTAATTTGATATAACTGATTTTTTAACCGATTTTGCAATTGATAGGTAGGTTGACGTCGTTGAGGTGTGTTTTTGACGTTATGATAATCTGTAGCTCTTAAAGAAAGGGGTAATAAAAATATTATTAAAGAAAAAGTAATAAACATACGCTCTTGAAATTTAAACATAGAAATTTGAGAATATCTCCCAATATTTTTATTATGTTTTTCATGTGAATCCATTGTGTACGTCATATTTTGTAATACTCTATAAAAGTAGTAAAATTTGCTAATTTTTTTGCATTTTGAGATGCACCCTCTGGTAACAAGACGGTAGAATTTCGTGTTTTTACATATATTTTATAATATAGTACTACTCATCAAATATTATAGTTTGAACGAAGTGTCTATTGTAGTATTTGTATAATTTGCTTTAAAGTGCTAGAAATTGGCATTTTCCTATATAATCCTATAGTAAATGTACCTGTATTTTGAGACGGTCCCTCAAAAATACCTGGACGGTAGATTTCCCCCAAACTTTGCATGTACACAGAACTCAATGTAAGTTATATATGGTATAAAAATGAAGAATTTCTCTATTGTAGTTTTCACACAGTAAAACTATAGTCGGCCCCCTTCAATTTGAATTATTGATTATGCAGCATCAGTCAGACAATCAATATATACTTTAGAATCATAAGAATTGCACATTAATAACAGAAATTATGAGAACTAGGAATTTACTTATACTTGCAACAACATTTCTCTTTCGCTTTTCGAACATTATTTTTGAGGAGCTTTAGACTAGGTCAGGTAGCAGTGCGATAAAGTGGCTCGATTTTTTTGTTTACATCCAGTTGACATTTCGATGGTATTACATGACAAAAACTGTTTAAGTGGTGCTTCATTTTGTGTACAGAGAATTATTCATGTGTCATATGACAATCAAGATGATAGAAAGCAAACAAGAAAACAAGACGATAATGGTAACATTGGTATGTCAAAATCATCGATCACTTTTTAATAAGGCTCAAAGAGTTATTGCCGCTATAGACTGTTCAAACAGGATGCTGATCTCACAGCCACCAAATAGTAACACATAAAATATAGTTCTTACTATTTTCAAATTACTTTTGATATTTACTCTATGCATAAACGTTACAAGTTCTTATCAAACTACAGTCTTTATTTGCAAGAGAGAAAATCGGTGCAGAAAAGATTTATGGAAGTTGTTTTGTTGAAGTGGCAGTTATATGCAATTAAGGCACCCCGTCATATTCTTGTAAACTTCTTGAAGGAGAAAATGCTCAAAAATGTTTAAAAATCAATTTTAAGTGCACATTTAAAACTTTACTTTATATATTCTTTAACTGTTTTTCTAATGATATTTTATTAAGTACATGTACCTGCAAAAATGTAATAATTCTTGGTAAAAGTATTTTATTTTAATGTGAGAATGGTAATTGTAATTCACAAATTTTATTTCTATGCTGCTAAAATCCATGTTCAACCGCCCATTCTTGAAAAATTGTTTATACGAGTTAACATAAAAGAGTTATATTATGAACCCGCAAAAAGTATTGATGTAATGTATACGTGTTATTTATTTATATTTCAGTAAAAATGTCCTCTATATATCACAATTTAACCAACACAATTAAGTTTTATCTTGAATATTATCATCATATAAAATCTCTCTCTCTCTCTCTCTCTCTCTCTCTCTCTCTCTCTCTCTCTCTCTCTCTCTCTCTCTCTCTCTCTCTCTCTCTCTCTCTCTCTCTCTCAAGAAGAGACAATTTCTGTTTACCATTTAATCAAATAATAAGGACCTTGGTACAACAAACCTGCTATTAAAAATAGGAAAACGTAATATTTTCTTTCTGAAATATTTCGCGAGATATCAACCTTAACCTTGAAAACAAAATGGCTGAACCTTAAAGCAGACCAAAACCGGAAACTTCCACAAGGCGCTAACAACACAGAAGGATTAAATATTCTTTTATTTGTTTGTATACTGTTGGCGTAATAGCCCCCTGGTGAGAGATTCTGACAAAATGTTTGTGTATGATCTTTTGCTATTATAACGATTATATTGAATTTTAGGGTGTGTATTTACCAGAGCAGTGACAATACTTAGAACACTAACTTCAAAGAACTGAGAATTTGGTCCTTATTACATGTACATCATGCGATCGCGATTTATAGCAACTGTTAGTTTATTTTTGAAAGTTGAACGATACGGTTAATTATACAGCAGGTTGAAGGTTATTACAGACTGCAAAAACATCAGCAAATCTCTATAAGTTTGATTTTCCTTGCCAAAGTATGAAACATCATTTATTAAGTTAAGTAATACCTGAAAAACGCTTTTATAAAAACACCGAATACATCTGTAAGTTTTACAATTTTTCTTAATCTTGGCAATTAGCAAAAATTTAAAATATATATAATATATTATAATATATATTTTGAAAAATCAATTAGGGGGGGGGGGGAACGTATTATTAGCTGTGAAAATACTTTTTAAATTTTTGATTATTATTTTGAGCGTTTGAGATAAATTAAACTAAAATACAGGTGTTTAGAGGCACATTGATAGAAAACAAATCAGTGTAATTGTTTAACCGACATATTGAAGAAAGTGGAAACACTGATAACTTCTTTAGTTACACTGACTTTTAGTGTACATTTGAATTTTTAAATACTAGTATTGATTGATTAGACAACTTTCCTAAATTTCACATGTTTTTTTTTTGAGAACAATTTGCATGAAGAGTATATGGCAAATACACATTATATGTGACTTTAGACATTTTGTGCAAGACTTCATTTAAATGATTCTCATATACACATTTAATTTTGAACATTTACTTGTTTGAAAAGTCAATAAAGTACATTTCATAAAGCTTGATAATCTTGTTTACTGGGCCAGTCTTCCTGTAGAAGTGTAGTTCAAATATTAGAAAATTGGTTTATTATTGAAAAGTTTTAATCAAAATACAGAATGACCAATCATGGCTTTACTATTCTTGAAGAAGATGATTTTTAAAGAAGTTTCAAGATATATTTCTATGTAAAACTTTGCATCCCTCATTGACAGGTTACACCCGCAGTGAGCCTACACATCTGGAGCTCTCTGATATCAAACTTCATTTACAAAGTCTCTGCTCAGCCATCCTTTTATTCTATGACTAGTCATGGCTTTGTATTTCAAATCCATTAAGAAGAATTTAACATATGAATTTTTTTATATATTTCTATGTAAAACTTTACTATTACTTAATTTGGCCCAACAGAGCATGAAAGACAATTAAATTTTCAACATCAACATAATTGTTTTCATCCAGAGAACCTGGGGATGCCACCATAGAGAGAACTTTTAAAAATGGCTTTGCTATTCAAACTGAAGAAATCTTGTTTAAATTTTGAAACATATATTTCAATGTAAAAATTTATTTAAATGTTCCATTTCCGCTACCGCTTCTCAAACATCCCAGGGGTCACATTTGAACAAACTTTGATTATCTACATTACCTGGGGATGCTTCCATATAAACATGATGAATTATGGCTTTGTTATTCTTGAGAAGAAGATTTTTCAAGAATTTTCCTATATATTTCTATGTAAAACTTTTACGTTGAATTAAAGTAATTTTGGGGTAAATTTCAACAAACTTGAATCTACACTACGTGAATAATTCCACATGAGTTTCAATCTTTCCTAGCTCAGTGGTTCTTGAGAAGAAGCTTTTTAAAGATTTTTCCTATATATTCCTATTTAAAACTTTGATCGGGTGTTTTGGTACCCCCGGGGGTCATGAAAACAACAAATCCATCTGAACTATAACAATACCTGAGGAACCATTTTCTTTGGCTAACAAAGATTCACTCTTTCCTGACCCCAGTGTTGTAGATGTTTGAGAAGCAGTAAGAAGATTTTTTAAAAATGCAATAATTTTTCACTGGAATTCATAATTTTACTATTAAGTAAAGTATTAAAAAACAGTGGTCTGTTTTTTTTCCCTTGACATTGAACAAACTTGAATTAAATATCATCAAGGATGCTTTTGTGGCAAGTTTGGATGAAAGCACGCTAACCGCTTTTCAGTACTTTCAGTACTTTGATTTACTTATTATCAGGCTTTGGACTATTTGGCAAGAAGAGACAATTTCTGTTTACCATTTAATCAAATAATAAGGACCTTGGTACAACAAACCTGCTATTAAAAATAGGAAAACTGCACACTTTGAAATTCATTGAATTTCAATGTGTGCAGTATTAGAATCATGCATAGTACGCTCATGCATATTTGCAGCTGGCAAACATGTAAATACATCATTAGACTGAGAAGGGAGCATAATTTATCAGTAATTAAATTTCATATTAACAAGTGCTTGAAGCATATAAATTTTATTTGAAGTAAAAAAAAGTCCAGATGCAATTAAATATATAATTTTATACATGTGTTTGCCAAAAAAAAACATTTTGATATGTTTGATGATTCTTACAAAATGTTTGTTTATCATCTTTTGTTTATCTTGATTAATTTGAAGGGTGTGTATTCTAGATTTGTATCATTCTGTAGAGAAGTTTCGTTTCAGTTGTTAGTTTAGATCTGCTGAAATATGTAAAGTAGCAATTTATGCAAAGAACAAAATTTTTTATCAAGTTAATCAAATATAGCTCTCAAAAGGTTTTACATCAAAATGAGTTAAATATGTACATCAATAAATATAAGAAGATGGGCGAAGAAGGCGTGCGGAATGTCTATACAATCATGTAGCTAAAGATAAATAAAAATTAAATCGTAATAATGTTGTGAATTAAGAATTTAAAATAGATATCATTATTGTAATTGATGATGTGACATTATGACAAGGAAAGCTTTCTGAGGAATTATTTTCAGCAAAAAAAAATATTATCAAAAAAAAAAAAATAAAGCAGTATTCATGAGGTTTTAACCCTATATATAGCAATAAAAATCCTGATTGTGATACCGCTACATATATATCCCTTGACTAAATGGACTTCTCGGAAAGATGAGAATTTTTTGTCGTTAAGGTATATTGTAAAGGTAAAGCTGTTTTTTGCTCAATGTTTTATTGACCAAAAAATATTTTTATGCTAAAACTTTCTAGATAAATCTTTAAAAAATGGATATCTTTAAAAAATGTATGAAGAAGACGTACATACTCGTTTTTGAAACTGCGTTATAATACGAGATGAAACATATGTAGATAACGAACACTATTCAAGCTCAAAAGTCCAAATCCAAACAATGCAAAATAGGAGCAGGGCAAACATGGACTTCCGAAACATCAAGGTGGGATCAGGTGCCATGGAGGAGTGAGCATCCCCCGCCGACCGGTCACACCCGCCGTGTGCTCTTATAAATCTTTTGCATGTAGTCATACTTGTTATAGTTTCAGAAATAGGATATAAGCCCATAAAAAAGACAATTTAGAGCAAATTTCACAAGATAAAGAGAGAGAGAGAGAGAGGAGTCGACCTACCATATTTTTACTGAGAATAAAATCGGAAATCCGCCAATCTGTCTCACACGAATTATATTTTAAATGTAAATAGATATGTGTGATTTCTGGTTCACTTTTTATTTATGTATCAGCCTAGGATGATAAAACAGTTATACGTCAGGGAGTACACAATCTAGTAGGGGCATTTTAGGTCTCGACCCACAACTGTACACCAATAAATATTTCATCTCTAGGAGGTTAACATAATCATTATTACCCCTAAATTAAACGTTTACATGTAAATAAGATAAATGTGTGAGTGAGAAATCTCTGTATGTCTGGTTAGTGGGTAATGATTTTAAGCGAGTTTTTATCTGACAATACATGAATGTGGGGTTTTTTCTATTTCATTCTCAATACACCCCCTTATAAAACCTCAAACAGTTTTATATTGCTTTATTTTCCAATTTTAATAATTGTTGGGAAATTATTTATTTATTGAATGCGTAGGTGTTGCGGGCTGTTACCCTTAATATCGTTGTTTTGTTCTGATTTCTGCATGAGGATACAAATAATTTATGCTTGTTTAAGAACATAATGACAAATGGACCTTTCGTTTTATTCTTTAATAAGCAGAACTGTTTTTCCCTTTTAATGTCATTTTTCTTTAGGATTTTTTTTTAAAAAACAAAGGCAACTCGCTTTTTAATTCTTATCAAGTTAATCAAGAGCAAATATTCAAAAGGGTTTACATCAAAATGAGTTCTAAATGTAAAAGAAATGTATGCCAAAAATTTACTGGGAATTTATGTATTTCATCTTTCACAATGTAATAAAGCTCTTACCATCAAATGTTTTTAATTCACTATATTCAATATATTGTAGATTTCTTTTTATTAATAAATCATTAAGCTTTAATTTGTTGACTAAAATAGCTTTAAAAAATTTCTGTTAATGTGAAAAAAATGAACAGATAAATTTAAAATAGTCACCATTCATTGAGACTTGTGAAAAATATGAAAACATTTAAATGTAAAGTAGGATTAATCTTTTTGAGAAAATGTTTGAAGATAACGAACGGTATTCAAGCTCAAAAATCCATTTTCACAATAAAAATCAGAAGTAGAGCAAAGGCTTATATCTAACATCACTGGTGGGATCAGCTGCCATGAAGAAATGACAATCCCTAGCCCACCCGTCACGCCTACCGTGTATAGGGAAATAAAAAAAAATCCGTCGACAATTCAGTGTATAAATAATGGCCTAATACTAACATGAAAAACGTTAGTTAACATTTGACTTGATGATATATTTATACCCCTGCTTGAAAAGTGGGAGGGTATACTGTAATCGGTATGTCCTTCCGTCCGTCTGTCTGTTACGCTTTGGGGTACCCATCTCTTATCCGCAACTACTCTTATACAACTGAGTGAAATTTAATGATACTTTCACAGAATCTTTATTACATATTGCCATTGTGCACCTCCTATTTTATTTTTTGATCCGACACATATTTTGGGTTTCCCGGCCACAGCAAAACATGGACTTTGCCAGTATAATCATATGGGAGGCAGGGGGATATCATTTAGTGAGCTCATTGCTCACAGTACCTCTACTTTATTAAAATTTTGCTGACAAAGTCATAGAAGTTTGACTTTAAATTCAAAAAGAGGAAAGTTTATTTTAAAAATTAGTCATACATTTCGGTATCTAAACACATTAAATAAACTTGAAATATTGTGAGCCCTGAACTTACAAAAAGGTACCCCCCTCTTTCTGCGTTCAGTATGATGCCAAAGTCCAAGTTTGCAATAGTGAACCCTAAATAACTGTCCAACTGTCCAATCAGAAAAAGAAATATGCACAACACAACTGTTTAATAAAGATTCTGTCAAAATTTTATCCAATTTTTACAGTGGAAAAGGAGTAGTTTTAAAGAGATGAGTATCCCCAATATTATAGAAGGAATTACCAAGAGACGGTCATATGCTCAATTTTGCAAGCAGATAAATAAATGAATATGAGAATTGTCAGAGAGGGAGAGGGAGAGAGAAAGAGAGAGTCCACCTACCTCATGATTACTGAGAATAAAATCCCAAAGTACAAATACCGGTTACACAGACAATTAAGTTTGAATTGTAACTGAATAGGTGTGGCCTACTTTTTTATTATGTGACAATTTCAGGTCACTATATAATAAAACGCTACCTGTGAGCGGAACAGGGTGTTGAGGGTGCATCCTAGGTCATGTAGAAGCACATAGCTGTTAAGCAATAAATCTTTTGATTGGTGTAATTAAAATATTGAAATTTAGGGGATGGGGATCGAATTTGCACTAATTTAACGGTACATTTGTTTTACGGAATGTTTATTCTTGTTCCATTTGGATAAAAAGATGATTTTATTGCGTCAAGGGTATGCAACGTTGTCATCGATATTTAACGGTCGTTTTCGTTAATCTAAAATTATCGGACAGATGATTTAAAAATAATTATTATATATAATTATATCCATGGCACCTGGATTCACCTCTGATGTTTTGGAGGTCCGTGTTAGCTTTGCTCTGAATTTGAATTGTTTAATGGGCTTTTCGCCTGAATATTGCTTTTGTATCTCCACATTTTTCATCATAAAGAGGTCAGAGAGTATGATGTCACTTTAAGAAAAAAGATTTTTAAAAAAAAACATTCTGATACAGAAGCATGCGAGAATATATTAAGTAAATTTTCGTGATGAATAACATACTATCAAGGAAGAAAAGATTTATCTGAAAGGATTTTTAATATACATTAAAAAAATTATGGCATCAGATGTTAACAAATGTAGATTTGCATTAACATTTTTCGCCAGGGCGTTAAACACATACTTTTATCCCTCAAGCATAATCTTAAATGCTGTTTGCAGCTCTTTACGGTTCTTGCGTTAGACGAATAATTTACCCCCTCAGCTTTAAAATGTTTTAATAATCAATTATGTCATAAACAGTTAAAAAATAAATGTAGTTTACGTTCATATCACTCGGGGTCAATTAATGCGTTGAGTACTGTATATTTGATATAAAATAATTAAAGTTTTCGGGACTTTATCACAATGATTTAAAAACGTGGTGATTCTATGCACTTTGACAAAAGGTAGAGTTAAAATATAATGGCAAATACACTGTTCAAGTAAAATGAAAACGTTTTCTGAAAAATGTAATTTAATTCTCTGATGCTTAGCTCAATTTTTTCAATGAAGGGTCTGCACGCTAGCAGTTATTTATACACAAGTACACAATTAAAGGGAGATAGATGGAAAGTAATCTACTGCGCATGCGTAATGTAAGAAATATTCATTGTGCGATGATACAACTTCAAATTGATAAATACTATCTTACTGTTCTCTATTTTTGTTTTTATGATAGAAATTTGACATTTTGTACTAAATATCTTCAATATATGCTGATACTTCTTCATTGGTTATTATTAAATTTGTAAAGGATGCTTCATTTTCTTCTGTTAAGTCTTCTTCGTATGTTGTCACTTCATTGTATACGAATACTTCTAAGTTTTATGCTGATACTTTTCTCTTTATTTGCTGTAACTTTTTCATTATGCATGTATTATTTACACACTGAATTGTCTTTTGATTTTACCATTTTTCTCGAACATGACAAGGAGCACACTGCAGGTGTGACTTTTCGACAGGGATGCTTACTCCTTCATGGCACCTGATCCCACCTCTGATGTATTGGAGGTCCGTATTTGCTCTGCTTTAATTTTGTAATGTTGAATTGACTTTTGATCTCGAATTCTATTCCTTATCTCCACATATTTCATGTATGCTGTTCCTTCTTCACTTTATGCTGTTACTTTTTCATTATACATGTATGCTGTTACAGCTTAATTAATCATGTGCTTTTATTTCTTCATTGTAAGTTGTTTCTTTTTAATTATATGCTTTGTTTTATTATATATATGCTTTTTTTATCATATGCGGTTTCTTTGTCATAATATGCTTTTTTACGTCATAAATTAATATGCTGGTTATTTTTCATTATTTGCTTCTATTTCTTCAGTATATGCTGTTTCTTTTTTTAATTACATGCTTTTATTTCGTCATAATTTGCTGTTTCTTTTTTCATGTTTTGCTTTTTATTTATTATATGTTGCTACTTCTTTGATAAAGATGATTTCACAATGACGGTAAATGATGATAATTAAAAAAAAATTGATGATTATCTGTCGCCATTTTCTAACGTACAAATATCAAAATATCTTGGTGAAAATCAAAAATCAGGGAAGGCAAAAGTTATAGTAAGGGCCTGTTTATTTGAGACGTACCTTTCACGTAGTGAAGAAACTCAAGTTGCAACAAAATTATATTTTGAAGGAAAAACTAACGTAGGATAAATGTAAGGCGCCTCTCCAAATATTTTAATGCATAGCTGTTTAAATTATTGTTGAAAATACATTGAAACAAGACTCTTTTTTTTTCTTCGGTTTATTTCAAATCTACACAATAATTTTTATATGTTTTATAAGAAAATGATGATTAAATTTAGACAAATACAAGTAATTAAGAAATATGAACATAATAATGTAAAATAAATTTCAACAAATTTTGCCAATTTACAAATGGTATTTAATTAAGACATTTAAGGTGTTTCCATAAAAGGCCAAAAATAAGCGTTTAAAGGTGAACGTCCTTCGTAAAAGTTCAGAAATATTAATTATTCCCTTTTGTTAAAATCGTGTCTTGCAAGTATATTATGTTGTCGGTGTTAGGTGTTGAGCAGTCGTAAGAGATTCAAACGGAGCTTTTTTCTACTTTTCAAAAATTTATCATTGCCTACCAATCTTTTCGTCTGAGAGCTATGAGTGAGAAAAGGAAGAAAGAAAGATTATTCTTTTATACACAACAATTTATGCTAATTATACGCAAATGTATACCCGAAAAAACTGTTACAATAAGACCAAACGACAAACCATGGATGGATTCATTACTTCGAACAAATATACGACTTAGGAATAGATTAAGAAACAAAGCACAGAAAACGAAGAAAGAATCAGATAAAGAAGAATTTCGGAAAGCTAGAAATAAAGTAAATAATATGAAAAAATATGCCAGAGCAAATTACTACGACAACATTGATTCTCATTTAAACGACGCAAATAAAAATAATAAGTTGTACTGGAAATTACTAAAAGATGTCTTTCACATTAAAACTTCATCCGAAATACCCCCTATTAAACAGGTGAATATGAGAATGGTGATCCTATATACGCATTTTCCGATAAAGAGAAAATTGAATTACTTAATAACTTTTTTACATCCATCTCTGATATAAAAGATGAGGAATATGAGCTACCTGATTTTGAGTCCAAAAATGTAGAAAAATTTTGTGACGTAAATATCCAACTAAGTAAGATTATTGATATTATTTCTATCCTGCCCGTAAATAAAGCTGTGGGCCCTGATTGTATCAGCCACAAAATGTTAAAATCTTGTAAAGAATCCATAGCTAAGCCACTTTGTCTGTTATTTAATAAATCTCTTAGACTCAAAGTTTATACTGAAAGTTGGAAACTAGCACATGTCCTTCCATTATTTAAAAAAGATGATCCATCAGTCACTTCAAATTATAGACCTGTATCTCTTTTGAGTTGTGTAAGTAAAATATTTGAGAGAGTTGTATTCAAACATGTATATAATTTTTTTCACACAAATAATTTGTTCTACAAATATCAGGCAGGTTTTCTGCCTGGTCACTCAACTGTGTACCAACTTTTAGAAACATATCATACTATTGTAAAAGGTATTGATGAAGGGCAATATTGTTGTATGGTTTTTTGTGATTTATCAAAAGCTTTTGATAGGGTTTGGCATAGGGGTTTGATTTATAAATTAAAAATGTATGGCATCTCCGGTAATATGTTAGAATGGTTGGAAAGTTACTTGTACAATAGAAAACAAAAAGTTATATATAAAAATTTATTTTCTTCTGTGAAAAATGTGCATGCTGGGGCACCCCAGGGCTCTGTCCTTGGCCCTCTTTTATTTTTGATATATGTGAATGATGTAGCCGAAAACATATCTCTTTGCAGACTATTTGCAGACGATAATTCTTTACAAAAAAGCTCAAGTGACGTGCGTCTCATTGAACATCATCTAAATCATGACTTAAAAAATCTGGATGAATGGTCCAAAAAATGGTTATTGAAATTTAATCCAAGTAAAACAAAAGTATTATTTTTCAGCTTAAAAAATACAAACCAGTTACCTGAATTATTTTTTGAAGACTGTCAGTTAGAATATGTATCACAACATAAACATCTAGGTGTTGTTTTTTCAACTAAATTAGGTTGGTCAGATTACACTGATAGTATTATCAGTAAAGGCTACAAAAAAACTAGGACGTCTCAAGGAACTTAAATTTTCAGTGTCTAGAGATACGTTATCCAAACTTTACACTTCCTTTATTCGACCACAACTTGAGTATGCATCTGAAGTTTGGTCAGGCTGTTCGCTGGCAGATATTGATGAACTTGAAAAGCTTCAACTGACAGCCGCAAGAATAGTGACTGGTCTTTCAGTATTAGCATCAAGAAATTTGCTGTATATTGAAACAGGTTGGGAACCTCTTATAATAAGAAGAGACAAAGCCAGACTTTTAACAATGTTAAAAATCCACAATAACCTAGCTCCTGATTATTTAAAAAACATTGTACAGATGGTTAGAAACACTGTTTCAAGTTACAATACTCGAAATTCATTTGATTATTCTTTACCTAAATGCAGGCTTGAATTATACAACAAATCATTTGTCCCCGATACTGTGCGCAAATGGAATTCACTGAGCAACGAAACAAGGGAAATAATCTCAATGGGAATTTTTAAAAGAAAATTGAGTAATAATAATGATAAGCCTCCCAAGTATTTTTCATATGTAGAAGGTATCTGAACACTTTACATGCAAAATTGAGACACAATTGTATTTTAAATAATGATCTGTATAGATGTAATATCACAAGTAATCCAAATTGTTCTTGTGGTATGAAAGATGATAGTCATCATTTTTTCTTTGTTTGTAGAAAATATTTTGAACCTAGACGCTTAATGATGAATGCACTACTTGTAACTCATAATGTAAAAATGATTAATGTGCATAAATTGCTATGGGGAGATGATTCCTTATCTTCGCAGGAAAATGAAAAAATATTCGGTATTGTTCAAAAATTTATTCAGGAATCAGGTCGTTTTAATTAACACTGAATTGTATTATCTCTATTGAAATTATTATATTTTTATAATATCAACACTGTATTTATTATCACCATTATTAATAATTGATATTATTTCCTTATTCATAAAACAATTGTCTTTGTTCTTCTATGTACATAGAGAATAATACATACCCTTTTCCATATCACATCCTGTATCAGCCCGAGACACCAATATCAGCCAGAGGGCCGAAGGCCCGAGGGCTGATATTGGTCGAGGGCTGATACAGGATGTGATGTGGAAAAGGGTATGTATTAATATGTTTATTACATACTTAGTAATAAAATACAGCATACATTAAGTTGAGAAGAAAAAAAGTAAATAACCATGCATGGACTTCTTACGTACATGGTCTATTGTCTCATACGATTTGGGTTTGTTTCTACTTCTATTTCAATGCACTAGATCCGTAATTTGACATTAATCTATTACAAGTATTTGTAAATTAAGATTAACCTTATTTTCAAAAAGTTAAAATTAAGAGAATATGAACCCACCAAAAATTGTGTATGATCACAAGTACTGTTTTTGTGGTTTAATTTACTAAGGGTGTGATATTTGACGTCACAATAGCCGTATCAGCCCTGCAGGGCTGATATGGATTTGCGGGGCTGATATAGGTTATCAGCCCTGCAAATCCATACCAGCCCTGCAGGGCTGATACGGCTATTGTGACTTCAGCCATATTGCATATGCAAAAAACCTGTATACCTGTATTTATTACTAAGTGTGTAATAAATGTATATGTTATTGTAAAATTTTGTAAATGTTGTGTGGTTTTTCAGATTTTACATATGGTAGAGAACTACCTAAGTTTTTGTATCTTGTGTTCAATTCCTTTGACATTTTGTAAATAAAATATGTTCAAAACAAAACATTATTCTTGGCAAAATAAAAAAAAATTATCAATGTATTGCTATTGATGTCTGGAGGCCGGGGATATGTATATTTGAATAGAACATAGAGTAAAATTATAAACAAAATATCAAAAATATAGCTTTGAAATTTACAGAAATAAGATAGGTCTGACCGAATAAATCTCTTATCTATTGAAATAAACGGATGCTCATCACTTTATACAAACTGCTGTTAATTATCCTCAAATATTAGAATTAATGAGTTTCAGAAGATAAATATTTGAAAATTATTTCATTTAATGATTCTTTGTTTAGAAAAATGTTCGTGTTATTTTCTTTTCCTGAATTTAGCGATTTCGCATAAGAGAACGAACTTTACACTCCTAAGTTTTTTATTTCTATGGCTATTTGGTCAGTTTCCGGTTGGACATACTAACAAAAGCGTATCACTCTACCAACGATTTGCAGGGCTAAAAAATCAATGTTCTCCAATTAGATACGCACACACTCCCTCTTTATCTCTTTTTGATTGACCATCTAAGAATTTCGCTTGACCCAAGTTTCTTTTATTGCATGAACAATACACCGATATAACCCTTGTAATTAGTCGGAATTTGTGGATCAATTACATAATAGTCTACTATTGCCATGGGATGAGACGGGCTAAGTCACTGGTACGGTCTTTTTTGAAAAAAAAAATACCCAATAGAAGGATTTGGAATTTTAAAAAAACAGTATTAAATAAGAAGTAAACACGAAAAAGAACAGGTGCGAGAAAATCTAGAAAAGTGCGATAAATTATTAATACATCCTTTTCTTTTATAGTATAATGTATGTTTCGTTTTGGCGGATATGGCTGTATTTCATTTTATATTTAAATAATAAGTAAAGCCATTTAACGGATTCGAATAAATAATTTATATTTCAGAAGAAAAATCAGAACTGTAATTGTTAGATAACTTGAAACATGCGTCTTCACTCAACCTTTGATTCTAAAATGTGAAATTTATATTTAAAAAAGGATGGTTGATCAAGTCTTTTTAAGAAGTTCAACCTAGTAGAAAGAGGCAAGAAATATCAAATATGAAATCTCGAACGCTCTCCCACTAAATAATAGTTTATAACTGGATAACTATACTTTTTTAATTAATGTAAGTGAATTTGCTGGGGCATTATTTGACCAACTGCCTCCTTAACAAATCTCAATTAATTACGTTTACAAAAACAGGAATTATAAGAAGTCCATTGTGAAATTTGGACTGAAATAAGTGGCGGACTGGAATTAAGTGCAAAAAAAAACGAGCGTGCATCATAAGTATACGTTTGATTTATATTTTATAGATGGTAAGCTTGATTGGTAGAGACATCATCTATAATGTATACCGGTATGTATTTGTTACCTGCTTAGATTTTAGTGTGAAATTAAACACTGGAAGGTTTTTGTCTCTCTTGAATTGTTATTGAAGTTAACCCAAATATTTGTGCACTAAAACAATTATCTTCTCTTTGAAAAAAAATTTTAAAAAACAAAAAACGATAAAACTTGATATTCAAAAAATAAATGAATATAACATCCAGTGTACAGATTTACTCCACGTTGCGCATCATTCTCTATGCAGAAAAAATCGTACGATTTTTTTTTGTTCCTCGATGAAAGACAAAAAAATTGAAATAATGAACTTTGCCAAAAAAATTAAATGATAAAGAAGTTGGTTACACTGAAAACTTATTAACTTATTAAAGTTCTTTTCGTTATATCTTTTTTGAAATGCTGTAGGTATAAATTATAAGCATTGAATAATTTCATAACCTCAATGATTAAGATCTCATTTCATTAAAGGATACATCGTAAATTGTAATGTTAATAAGGTTATAAAAAGATACTACATTATTACTCTAGTAAGGTAAACAAATTTAAAGGACACACCTATTTAACTTTACCTTAACCTATTAAAATTATCAATTTATAACTTTATAAATTTATTTTTGCGCTGTAGCGTTGTAAATATTTTGCAAATTATAGCATTAATTGATCGGTTGTCTATGCAAGAATGAACTATTTCGGAGTAGAATGTATCGAGTATTGATACTTTAAAAATAAATGTCCAGTGAACTGAACAAGGGATTAACAGTTAAAATTTTGCTCAAATAACGCTTAATGTTAAATTTTACACTGACATCTGAGCAGAAAAGTAAGCACATACCTGGAATTATCTGATTCCTAGATAAATGTAATGTTTTCTCTATATATACACTCGGGATTTTTTCCCACCCTTTTAAATCCAAATCTCACCTATCTTTCTATGTTCTATCTATTTCCAGTTCGTGTTTTGACATACATTTAAATCATTTTCACTAAATGGCGGTTGGTGAAATATCTACACAGTATATACATGTTTACTCAAATTTCATAATGATGTTTTATTTTTCTGGTTATAAACTGTTGTTTAGTAAAGGGAGAAAAACGTGTTTAAGATTTCAAATTAAAAAAATTTCAAATCTTTTGATACAAAACATACCTTTTCAAGGAGGTTAAAATATATCTAAAATGAAAACATCTTTAAAATTTCATTTTATAAAAAGGAACAATATTCATATATAAAAAATAATTTAAAATTGATGAATCAGATAAAATTTGATAAATTGGTTATTCAGCATCAGAAAGCTACCCCTAAATACCCCCAAAAAATCTAGATTTACACATGAACAGAGATTATGAATTAGGAAATTATAGGGACTATGAATTTTTAACACAAATTTCTTAGCTTAGTTCAGTGTTACGTGAGCCCTTACGTTTTAATAACATCATTTATTTTGGAAAAAGAGACATATTTTGAACAATATTCATCTATGTAATTAATTTAAGTATATAAATCAGATAAACCTTTATTAAATGTTAAGCAGCATCATTTCTCCGCCCCAAAATACCCGAGAATCACAGGTGAACAAATACTATGATTTAAGAACTTAGGAACTATGAAATTATGAAAGTCATACCTGTTTTGCTTTGAGTTCATATTCTGAAGTTTTAAAATCTTTTTCAGTTAGCAATGTCAAAATGTGGCTTGATATTTTTACAACCAAATGACATTGCGATGGCATAACATGAGAAAAATGTTTAAATGGTGCTTCGGTTTGTGTACAGAGAGTTATTTATAGTTTTATGTGATATAAAATAAAGAAGAGAAACTTGATATTGGTCTTGCTAATCAATCGATCAATTCCTTACTTTATTTGTTCTTTGCACACACTTCACACTTAATCAACAACTTGAAGCATTTAACCCCTTACATGGCATATACGCATTTCTACGCATCTGACTTGAAAAACGAATATAGTGTAAAAAACATTCATAACTTCGTTAATACTGCAAATATCAGAATAAATCTTGCACCATTGGAAAGAGAAAATAATTACGATTAAAACAATATACAGTAATTTTTTTAATTGGATGTACCATGTTTTTTGCTAGCTTGAGTTAAACTTTGCGCACAATTTGTGCGATTTTGCCATTATCAAAATCAATGCGGGGGCAACATGTTATTTGTCAAAATGCTAAATTCTCTTGATTACCTCCCAATCCCACCCCACCCACCCCCCAAAATACTTAAAACTGGTTTGTAAAAAAAAATGTACAACATGCTCATAATTTTCAACACAACAATAAAATATTTCTAACATATTTAACTAAGCAAAAAAAAAATAAATAGAATGAAACTCATTCTGGAATAAATGGAAAATCCAGCATGATTATGGTGTATTTTGTTGCCATGGCAACTGAAATGATGTTTTTATAATCATTTTCAGAAACTACTCAATGCCTACTTTCAGAATATGTATATATTGGTATGTACAAAAAATACAAGAAATACTAAAAAAAAAAAAGGATTGAAATCTTAATATCAATTTGTCTAGAAATGCTTAAAATCTTTGCCATGAAAGGGGTTAAAAGAAGCAATAAAAGTCTCTTCCATTATTCATACAATGAATTGACCACGGATTTTTCCGTTATTTCACGATCATGACAAGGAGTACATGGCGGGTGTGACCGGTCGGCAGAGGATGCTCACTCCTCCATGGCACCTGATCCCACTTCTGATGTTTTGGAGGTCCATGTTTGCTCTGATCCTATTTTGTATTGTTTTATGGACTTTGATAAGTATGTAAAATCACATATTTTCGTGGGGGCAAATTTTCGTGATTGAGGAAATATATTAGTTCGTGTGTATTTGATTTCGTAGATGGAGAATTCTTGAGTAGTTATGTATGAAACCATTAACATTTCGTGGTGGACATGAATTCGTGGGTCTAGCTCTTCATACCTCGAAAACAACGAAAATTAAATCCCCACGAAAATTTTTGATGTCATATCATTTAATATCGTATATCAAGTGTAAACTTACGACGCTCGTTCAATTATTTTTACACTTTTGTAATTCCTATGAAATGAAGACTTAGGTGTCTCTGATAATGTGTCGTCCAAATTTCAAAAAAATCTTCTTTAAACTCCCGTTTTTGTAAATATTAATTCACATTTGTTTAAGGTGGCGGTTCCCAGCAGATACACTTAAATTAATTTAAAAGGTGTAATTTTCCAGTTATTAACTATTATTTAACAAAGGGGTAAAACTTGTTCGACATTTCATATTTGATACAATTTCTTGCCCCTTTTCAACGAGGTTGAATTTTCTTTAAAAGAAATTGATCACTCATTCCTTTTTATATAGATTCCACATTTTAGCATCAAAAGTACACTCAAGACGCATGTTAAAAATTTGTACAATAATTTTAGAACTAATTTTCTTTCTACAGTATAAATTATTTATTCAAATCCGTCAAATGGCTAATAGTGATAAAATAGATATTTTGGTGGGAAAATGCACATGTGGTCTAAAAGTTAACACTTTATTTTCTATCTTTTCGATCTGTCAAGAAACTGTACACTTTACCTTTTTTTCTTTTTCGTTGAAAAAAAGAAAACTGCGATGATATCTCACCAAACTAACAATAGAGTTTTATATCTCTGATGAAATATTATATTCACCGACTAAACGATTGTCTATATAAAAATGTCCTTCGTGACCTTGAAAGGAAAGACGTTTAAAAGGTTAAAAATGGTTGAAATAAAAGTAATAAAATAAAGTTGCAACTATATCCTAAAGAATCTGAATTAATTTAAGTAAAAAAAATAGCTTTTTGATAATCTCAAAACCTTTACTTAATCTTATCTTCACTGTTACTAGCGCCATAAACTTTCTGCTATATAACAATAATTTCTTGCTTACAAAAGATGTGAATAATTGAAAATATTCATCATTTCTTCATAATTTATGCTCATAAATCATTTAAGTTCATAAATTAAAATTTGAATGTATGATTTTTTCAGCATGAGTTGGTCACCCAAAATACCTTAGAATTATACACTGAAAGAAAAACCTAGTGAATTTATAGGTAGTGTGCCTCGTAAAGCATTTGTCGTGATTAGTCATCTCTCAGTTTACTGGCTAAAATAGTGAGGAGTGGAGAGGAATCATATAGATACTTCGATACCGAGTGAAAGTTAATTATCAATGCTTATATGTACCCAATACCTTGTAAAACTACTTATAAGGTAGTGATTGTATGGACAGTAAATTTACTAATTTTTATAGTGACTTTAACTAGTTATTTTTTACAGTGTAAGAGTTACACATGAACAAAATTAGGAACTGGGAAATAATTGGAATTAAGAACTAGGAATTAACTGAAATTAGGATCGCGATGTCTGTTTCGCCTTTCGATCATTATTTTTTGAAGAGTTTTATTCGACTAAGTCAAGTAGAAGTGTCAAAAAGTGGCTCGAATTTTTTCAACCACGTGACATTTCAATGGTAAAGCAAAAACTGTTTTAATGGTGCTTCATTTTGTGTACAGAGAGTAATTTATTGCGCCATGTGATAAAAAATACTATCAAGAGGGTAAAAAATCAAACAAGGAGAGAAAGGTTGTATTGCTCATGTTAAATCATCGATCATTTTCTCATTTTTAAGCCGGGTTTATTGCTCAAAAGAGCAACTGTCAGTTATAGGCAGCCTGTTCTAATAGGATGTTGACCCCACAACTGCTATATTGTAGTTACGTGTAAAAATATAGTACTTACTCTCAACCCCTTGTGATATTTATTCTTTGCAAACACGTTACAATTTATTACCATACTGTAGACTTCATACAAAAGAGAACAATGGTGCAGAAAAGATTTATTGAAGTTTTTAAGGTGAAGTGGGAGTTGAAGTGGCAGTTACATGTACAATATATTAAATTGGGTTGGTCCGGGTTTTTTTTGTTTTTTTTTTGTTTTTTTTTTTTTTGGGGGGGGGGGGGGGGGTAAGCTTTGTAGGAGAAAATGTGTACAGAAATATACAAGTTATTTTCCTCGAATACGATAGAACATATTAAAAACTTTACCCAAATATTCATTTTCTAATAATGGTGATTAATTACGTGTAGCTCCAAAATGAAATAATTTTCAGTTAAAGTAGATTTGATTTTAATGTGACGCCAAAACGGTAACCCAGATTTACAAATTTATATTGTTTATATCAATAAAAATGTCTTTTATTTTAAACAAGCTAACCAAGAGATGCTAAAACACAATTAAGGTTTATCTTGAATATCATCGTCATGTAATCTCTCTCTCTCTCTCTCTCTCTCTCTCTCTCTCTCTCTCTCTCTCTCTCTCTCTTTAAAATTCTTTATCAAATTTTAATAAGGCTTGAGAATATTTGGCAGGAAGAGGCAATTTCTGTTTACCAGTTAATCAAATAATTCTTTAGTAAATCCTTAGTACAACAACCCTGCTATACAAAATAGGAAAACGCAATATTTTCTTCTTAAAATAACCTTGACATTGAAAACAAAATGGCTGAATTAAAGAGACGTCCCGGGAACTACGCCTGGTTGCAAACAAAAGAGATGAATTAAATATTCTTTTATTTGTTTGCCAAATACTCAGCAGAAAGATGGTGTGATAATTCTTACAAAATGTTTGTTTATCATCTTTTGTTTATCTTAATTAATTTGAAGGGTGTGTATTCTATCTTTGTATCATTCTGTAGCGAAGTTTTCAAAGTGTTAGTTTAGACCTGCTGAAATATGTAAGTAGTTAAACGTATAAAAGTATTTTGTGCATAATTCTTGATTTACAATTTAACTTTATATATCTATAGTTTTGCAAACTCATGATTAGCTCGTGCTTTATGTGTAAAAAAAATATCTTTGCTTGACTCGTTTAATATACAATCTGTTCTGTACTAAAAACAATAACTTTAACAATCAAGAACGCCTAAAAAATTGATTAACAATTATAAACAAAATTAAAAATCATAATTAGTGGTTATAGAGGGATTAAAGACAAATGTGCTCTTTGTATCATGATTGATTGTTTGATTGTGCTATAAAACTAAAAAAGCCTGTTTTGGAGTATAAAAAAGAGGTAGAAAATTGTGTCGGGAATTAAATTAATTTAATTTTACTCTGTTCCTTTCATACTCGTGTATTTAAAACCAAAACAAGTGGGAAAAAATATATGGATATTACTGATAACGAACAGTTTTCAAGCTTTAAAAGCCATTAAGCAATACGAATCAGGAGCAGAGCAGACACGGACCTCCAAAACATCAGATGTGGGATCAGGTGCCATGGAGGAAAGAGCATCCCCTGCCGACCAGTCACATTCTCGAAGAAATTTTGATTTAGTATCGCTGTTACGAGAACTCATTTGTTTCTTGAATTCTTCTGTGAAATTCTATATTTGAAAATACAGTTTTGCAACTTCCTTAATATCATATACAGGTAAATCTCATCGATGAAAACCAAAACGTAAATGTATTTCCATTTTGATTTTTTTTTAAAAAAGACAGAGAGAGAAAGCAGCTGTATGTGTAGAAAATAAAACAAACCCGTTGATTATTATTTCATAATTTTTTTTTTTTTTTTAAAAAGCATAAAGTCCTTATGTCTGTAGTTTTATTAGTCACGGTTTATTCAGTGCAACAACTGCAGATTAGGCCAAAATAAAAAATACCCTTATTTCCCCTAACGCGACCGACCCAATTAAATTGCGCCGACTGAAAAGATGTTTTTAAATACAATGATTCAAATTTTTTTTTATTGTCAACCAAGTTTTAAAAAATAAAATTTCATCAAAATCAGTTTTTATTAGAACGGCCTACATTGTTCTACTGTGATTTTCAAGCATTTGATGGAAACAAAACAGTGCCCAGATGTGATTACACAGAAGTAGTTCTTCATAAAACAACGGCGATGTCTCAATCTTATGCTTTTAGCTAACTGGAATTCTTCACTTTTAAAACAATTCGATAATAAAATTTACCATGACTATTTAAGAGTGTTTCGGACGTGTCTTGGCGTCTCCATGTGAGTGAATAAATTTTCGAAAGGGGCGGTAAACAACAAACAAACAAACAAGCCTATCTTTGAATATAAGGTACGTAATACATGGAAAGGCCAGCCTCATGAGCAGATGAGGGGCACGCCTATTGAACACATCATTCAATTTCACTGCATTTTATTTACTAATAAACAATTCACCTATGTTCCTATGTTTACTATATGCCATTATGGAATCGTAGAAGTTGTTGTAAATAAGTCTGCCTATTCATCCTGATAAATATAAATCAATTGTACTTTTTCATGCCTTTATTTACGGGTTAAACTTCGTGACTATGATATCGTTTTATATCTTGGATTTTTATCATTTGTAGATTCGGTTTGGTTCATTTAAATATTTAAATACTCTTTCCAAATGGTTTTGAAATCATAATTCAGCTTCCTGAGACGTCCAGTGTATTTTTCTTTAATTAGACCCTTAAAGATTTGTTGTTTCTTTGCTTTTTATCCCTTCGAGATTTGTTGGGACATTTGAACAATTCCCTATTGCTCCAAATTTAGACATACTACGCACTTTTTTGCCATTAAGCAGTGGGGATCTTTTTTAAGACAGCATCTTCGGCGACAATGGACATATGTTTTTATGGTCCCTTTTGAAGGACCGTTTTCAACGTTCCTCATTGGTATTTGAACCTGTGACTTAAAATTAGCCACTTACTTCTTAACTCCAAAGCAAAATGCTCTAGAATCACTGCAAATCTCATGGCCCTCAAAAAAGTACATTGACTGTCTATGTCCAGTCTTTGCGTATTTGAGAATCTTGTCTTTTTTATTCGATTTATATAAATGTTCTCCGGTGTGAGATATTTCACAAATTCATCTAAATTACAGTTGTGAGTTAATTAATCAGGAATTTTACTTTTAAACGGCATATGTATAATACTTAGCATTTTGTTCACAAATCAATTTCTTTTGTACTTTTCTTATTTATAAATGTAATTTTCCATTAAATTTTAGAATGTAGTTTCAAAGCTGCTGTCAGAAAATAAAATTGTTTACCTACCTACCGACCCAACTTGAGAATTTAGGGTCGGGTTAGGGGAAACAAAGATATTTTTAATTCCTGCCTTAACACAAAAGGCATTTGGAATCAATTAGTCTGTTGGGTCCGAAAACTTCAATGCCAAAACCTTTAACTGCAGACTTGATAAGTTAAACTTTAGAATATGCCTTTTATCAAGATTAATGAATAATTATGCAAAAATGTGAACATTCAATTATAGCAGACGAAGGAATAGGGAGTTCATATCTTGCACCCAGAAACAACTTACAAGATGGCTAATTGTCTCGCCTGCGACGAATGTCGCGAAGCGAGACATAGCGACCATAGATTCCGTCGTCGTCGTCGTCGGCGTCCAACTTTTGGTTAACCCAAATGTCAAAGTTTTATAAACTGCAATAACTTTCTCAAATTTTATTCAGTCTTCTTGAAATTTGGACACAATATTCAGTATGGATAAAAATTTATATCCCAAGTATGATTTTGAAAAAAAAAATTCAAATTTTTCCGTATTTTTTCCTTAAGTTGGACTTAGTTTTTTCATGATAATTTATGGTGAAGACCTATATTCCAGCAACTATAAGTTATAGGGATATGATAATTAGTCAGTGGATACATCATGGGTAACCACAAACGTCAGTACCAGAATTAGGTCATCTTGACCTACATTTTTCTGCATGAGTGACTTTGGTTAAATTTTTGGTGGAGGTCCATATCTCAGCATCTATAACTTATAATGGCATGATGATTTGTCATTGTACAGGTTATAAGTAACCAACAACATCAGTACCAGAATTAGGTCATTTTGACCTACATTTTTCTGCATGAATGACTTTGGTTAAATTCATAATGGAGGTTCATATTTCAGCAACTATAACTTATAGTGGCATGATAGTTAGTCAGTGGATACATCATGGGTAACCACAAACGCCTGTACCAGAATTAGGTCATCTTGACCTACATTTTTCCGCATGAGTGACTTTGCATAAATTTATGGTGGAGGTCCATATCTCAGCAACTATAACTTATAGTGGCATGATAATTTGTCAGTGGATACATCATGGGTAACCACAAACGCCTGTACCAGAATTAGGTCATCTTGACCTACATTTTTCCGCATGAGTGACTTTGCATAAATTTATGGTGGAGGTCCATATCTCAGCAACTATAACTTATAGTGGCATGATAATTTGTCAGTCTACACATCAGACAGCAGGCGAGACACAGGGTTGCGGGCAACCCTTACGTACTTTTTTCAAACTATTAAACAACTATTAACAAACTGCATCAGTTTAAGGTTAAAATACTCAGACCAAGCTAAGTAAACAGTTTTTGTACACCTTCTTACTTCATTTTTGTCATTCACCAGGACGTCACACAGGACGTCACACAATCATCGAACAAAAGAGAGTCTTCATCGCCATCTCCTCAACACTCTCATCGAAAGATTCCTCGACGGAAGCAAAAAAGATGGCCATAATTTCATCGCATGGAAGACGCACCTTAAGAGGTATTGCAACATGGCGGCTCAAGAGGAGAAGGGCCTTAAGTCAGATTTTAGTTATCTGGAAAGGAGGGGTCTCTTGTCCGTGGGTCAATACAGCATCATTAACAAGATCTTCCAGAAGTTTGACCCCAGAGCAGTCAGTTTCATTAACAAGGTCAAAAAGGAAATGGCCGATTTACCCTCCGAGCAGAAAATGGGTTTGTACTTTCATTTTCACCTTTCTAGTTTCTCACACATGTTAGTAATTTGCCTTTTGATAATTGTTGAAAAAAGAAATTATTTATGGCTTTTAAAACAAGAACTATCAAGCGATTGCTCATTGGAGAGTCTTACTGTCTTCTGTAAATAAAATTATTTGAAGCTAACATAGGAACATTTAATAACTGTTGTCATTAACATTGTTTTTCACCTTCAGAGGCAAAGTCTGCAACTCTCAAGATCGAAGCATTTATTCTCCCGGTTGAGAAAACTGTCGAAAATGCATTATGGGAAATAATTCATGACACTGTCTCCTATATTGAGTCCTCCCCGGATCCTGTCGTCTCGACCGAGGAAGCTCTGGAAATTCTTGACAGTAATTCCGCCGGAAGTAGAAAGAAACCCAAACTTAAAGACCTCATAGATAAAACACTGAAAATTCAAAAAGAGTCACTTGGTGATAAAGACCATGTCAACGGAACTGGTGTCCTTAAATCTATTTTTCTTCTCTACCAAAAACTGCGGAAAATGAACCACCTTAAGCGATTAAAGATTGGCCCAAAGGGGAGTTTTGTTCTGCTTGCCGAATTTTCAACCGTTGTAGATTTAAAGAGTTGTCTTGCAGAGAGTAATTTAAAAATTCTGAATAGTGACGTCACGGACCTCTTTGCCACGGCGTATGAATACCTCGGAGTTGACATGAAGTATGGAAACGTCATAGTAAAAGTGAAAGAAGCCGGGATAAAGGAAGGGAGGAAAAAGTCTCCAGAAATCGACAGGGGGTGTAAGTTTAGAATTTTAAAAACTTGGTAAAGGGTGTTTCGAAAATTCAAACTAAATTACAGTTGTCTTTATAATACATTTATTTGTCATCTTGAGAAGCAAATAACTGTCCATGCTTCACCTTGTATATCAATTTTAGTTGCCAACATTCTACATGAAACGTATTGAAATAACGAATAGTATTCAAGATCAAAAGTCCATAAAACAATACAAAATAGAAGCAGAGCAAACAAGGGCCTCCAAAACATCAGAGGTGGGATCAGGTGCCATGGAGTGAGCATCCCCTGCCGACAAAAAGCACTTTTTCGATAAGACCCTATCATTTTGTTTACTAATTAGTAATAAAATATACTTACTAGATAAATGCATTTTTCAATTTTCATTACTGTAGTATGTTTTAAGAGTAAATGTTTATTATTTCTGCAGCCCCTGAGGAGAAGAGAGCGGCACAGAGGAGAATCGCTGTTGACGATTTAAATGAAATCTGTCATATAACCTTTGTTCTGCCTGACCAGTTCTGGGTCAGTGATTCCGAAGGGTCAATGATTCTGGTGAACTATGACGGAGAAATACTAGATACTCTCAAAACGAAAGCTCACGCTTGTGGAAAACACGCCATAACAAATAAAGGTGAGCTTCTGTACCTCGACCATGGCTGCGTGATGAAGTATGTTTTGGGACATGGCGCAAAAACTCTCGTATCGGACATCACGTGCGGTGGTTGGTGGGAGTGGTCAATTTTCTGCAGTCATCAAAATGGCGACATCTTAGTTGGAATGACAGACGAAGATTTAGACCATGGTAGAGTCCTTCGATTCAACAAAATTGGGGAGTTAATGCAAACGTTAGAATTTAGCTCTTCAATGAAACACCTTTACAGTGTTCCTAGGTATATAACTGAGAACGTAAATCGTGACGTCTGCACATCTGATAACGCGGGAATCGTGGTAGTTGATAGGGCGGGAAAACACCGATTTACCTACCACCTTAGAATTCCTCCGCACGGACTTTGCACCGACTCTCATGGGCATATTATAGCATGTAACTGGACATCCGCCATTTATGTTATAAACCGTGATGGCCATCTTTTGAGTATATTAGGTGTGGATACAAGGGACGTCATCTCCCTATGTATAGATGAAGAACATAATCTCTATCTGGGCTCAGATTGTTCGAATACCATCAGTGTTTATAAGATGTCCAAAGAGGATACGGCACATAAGTGTTCAAATATTTAGGATCAAACTTTCATTTTGCCACTGGTTATGGCACGTTGTAATTGTATTAGAATAAACATACACTGTACATGTATCTACTGTTTTAAAAGAGACAGAAATATAAATTTGTAACCAAAAACGTCTAAATTTCTTACAAGTTTTGTAAGTTTTATTGAAAGTTGAAAGATTAATGAAATTAAAGAGTATTTATCACTCAGAGCTGTTTTTTCTCTTTTTTTAATCATGGGTCCAGAGAGAAGAGAGGAGGGGTGAAAAGAACTTGAACAAAATATTCTTTAATATCTTTGTTTATATTGTTTATGCTAGCCCAAACTTGAATTTTCATCATATTAAGAGTTTAATAATATACAAGTGCCATTTTTGTTTAAATAATTTTGCCTTTTTAAAATAGACAATCTCCAAATGTTATTGTGTGGTTTGGAGGACCCTACAATACTATCAGTACTTTGATTATTAAGTCTATAGATTTTATATTAGATAATAGACTGTGATCTCATTGAATTGTCATTGAATTGTCATTTTTTTTATTGTCACCTATTAGCACGTAATGAGAACACTGATATGGCTTTAATCTGTATTTCTCACGGAAGAGCTGCAAGGGGATTAATTCTATCATTTTGTGCACATTAAAAATGGTACCAGCGGTTGTAAATCGTTCCGATAATCTGATAGCATTGAGATCTTATCTCCCCACCCAAGTTAACGTCTCAGGGACAGCTCCTATTGGAGGGAACACATACAAAAGTACATTGTAAAGTCTGATTCTTAAAAATGTCGATTCTAGGCAAATTTTTTGAAAAAAATCAAACATCGAATATGCACAAAGAACAACTGCATGGAAATCTGATGGAAAGATTCATCGATGTGAAAAAAAGGTATATGGTCATATGTCATGCACGTGACAAAAGAAAAGAAAAAATCTACATGTATTCCACTCATTAAACCTTTATTCAGAGAATTTTTTAAAGATATAAATAATCAATAGTTTCAAGATTTATCATCCTGTATCAGATAATTGCATGGTTTATCAATAGTGATTAATGTGTTACATACTAGAAATCTCCGTTTTTATTCTTATAACCAAGTAATTTAAAATGAAGAGGTGGGGTTGGGAGAGATGATTTCAATATCGCTGACTTTATTTAACAAAAACACACACATAACACAATTTATGACTGTAAAATATATTGCGTTTACCTGTTTACATTGCGGTTGTTTCTTTCCCAACTTAGTCCCGGCTGAGTTTCAATATATCAAATCATTCTTTCTTGGTACTACCTAGCCTTATCTCTAAACGCTTCATATTTATCGATTAATCATTTTTCTTAGTGCAGTTTCTGGGACAGAGTGTATTTCTGTGTTGTTTAATGTTTGAAATGTACTCAGGAACATTTAGTTAAAAATGCGGAAGCTGGATTTATTCTCTTTCAATTCTGTATGGAATATGACAAGAGAGATCACTCCTATTTGAATATCTTTCTGATATGGTATGTCCATGTGCTTTCAGGGCGCTTCAACATAAGAAATCTTTTTTTTTATTAAGTATATTTTGTAACGGTAGGAAGTTTTCCATGGTGTAAACATAAGTAAACAAAAGAGTTTCATATATGTTTTTTTAGGTCTTTCTTGTTATACTTTCGAGTGCGAAGGTTAAAGTTGATTTAATTCAATATTAAGTAGATTCTTACCAAAAGTAATAGCTCTTTCTTCTCCCGACAACGACAGCATAAAACGAGGTAAATACTTGACAAACAAGCTCATGATTCTATGGTCGATATTATGACTTCCCTAACAAAAAATACTATAGTTAACTATAGTTTACTATAGTTAACTATAGTAAATCAAAGTGTCAAAGTTTTCGTCAAAGTTTTTCAAAGTGTCAAAGTTTTCGTCAAAGTTTTTCAAAGTGTTAAAGTTTTCGTCAAAGTTTTTCAAAGTTACAAAGTTTTCGCCAAAGTTTTTCAAAGTTACAAAGTTTTCGCCAAAGTTTTTCAAAGTGTCAAAGTTTTCACCAAAGTTTTTCAAAGTTTTTCAAAGTGTCAAAGTTTTCGACAAAGTTTTTCAAAGTGTCAAAGTTTTCGACAAAGTTTTTCAAAGTGTCAAAGTTTTCGACAAAGTTTTTCAAAGTGTCAAAGGTGTCAAAGTTTTCGCCAAAGTTTTTCAAAGTGTCAAAGTTTTCGCCAAAGTTTTTCAAAGTGTCAAAGTTTTCGACAAAGTTTTTCAAAGTGTCAAAGTTTTCGACAAAGTTTTTCAAAGTGTCAAAGTTTTCGATAAAGTTTTTCAAAGTGTCAAAGTTTTCGATAAACTTTTTCAAAATTTCAAAGTTTTTGATAAACTTTTTAAAGGTTAACGTATCCAAGTTTTCGATAAAGTTTTTCAAAGTATCAAAGTATTAGATAACGTTTTTCAAAGTATCAATGTTTTCGATAAAGTTTTTCAAAGTATCCATGTTTTCGATGAAGTTTTTCAAAGTGTCAAAGTTTTCACCAAAGTTTTTAGAAGTATCAAAGTTTTCGTCAACGTTTTTCAAAGTGTCAAAGTTTTCACCAAAGTTTTTCAAAGTGTCAAAGTTTTTCAAAGTGTCAAAGTTTTTCAAAGTGTCAAAGTTTTCGCCAAAGTTTTTCAAAGTGTCAAAGTTTTCGCCAAAGTTTTTCAAAGTATCAAAGTTTTTCAAAGTGTCAAAGTTATCACCATATTAAATCAAAGTTTTCAAAGTGTCAAAGTTATAACTATAATTAACTATAGTTAACTATAGTATTTTTTTGTTAGGGTTTGTCAGCATATGCAACCTATCATCAAGTCGAATGCTAAATGGTGTGTTCTACGTCATTATTTACACGCTTATTTGTCTACGGATTTTTACGTTTTCCCGGCCATAAGGAACACACGGCGGATGTGTCGGGCAACAAGGGATGCTTACTCCTTCATGGCACCTGATCCCACCTCTGATGTTTTAAAAGGCCCATGTTTGCTCTGCTCCCCATTCGTTTTATTTCAGTGGACTTTTGATCTGAATGACTATTTAAACTGTTCATCATATTCATATTCCATAAATTTATAACAAGCAACATATTACTCTGTGTACATTTTATTTAAATATAAATACATGAAATAGTTCGTTGTTATTCTTCTGCAAGGCATCCTGAAGTAAAAATGGAAAAAGAAAGAAAAATAACAATGTAAGATAGTAAGAAAAAAATAGATCCAAGGTTTATCAGGTGGGGGCTGTTTATTGTTTAATTAGCCTTGTAATTCATTTGAATCTTGACGAAGTTCTGCTTGGATTTTGGCTTCTCAACTTTTCATTCTCTGAAAAAGAGAAAATAAAACCAAATCTAACTTCAGACTATATGTGAATGAATCATTTGTTGTTGGTTTATTAGTGTGTTTTTTTCCTCAGAATAGAATCTTGACTGCCATTCTGTCTATTTACTAGTAGCTGATTATGCAAACTGAACGTTAAGTAACATGTCAGCTTGTCAGATGAACTACTGAATCTTAATTTTTCAAGATAACGCAATAAAATTTTTGATTCAGTATTTTCATGCATAGCGTCTGAGGTAAATTACTTGACACAAAGTATAGGAAACAAAATTGAGTCGGTTAATAATCAAATCAATACATATTTATTTATCAGACATATCCTTACCTCTATGAATGAAATCTTGACTCATAAACGTCTTGTCCTTTGACCTTTGAAGATGCATGGTGTGGTGATAAAAGTCCCAGTGTTCCATTATTTTACCGTAAATATCCCTAGGAAAGTAGTGTAGATCCATATGCAGGTTCAATTGGTTCTTACTGAAACCAGCTAGTGACAACAAAGTTGACATTTCAGCGCAGGTAAAATCACGGAGTTTATTCTCCATCTGCTGATCTGGATCTTTGGCAAACTCGCCGTAGAAATCCACACATTTTGATCTTATTTTCTGAACGGCGAATCCAAAATCGGTTCGAAGTGACGTAGCGAAGTTAAGAGTTTCGATGACGAATTTATGAATGACGTCATCGGTCATGTTGCGAAGGTGTGACGTCGTTTTGACCAAACCATTTACGAAATCTGCAAGATGGGTGTTCATGTCTGATTTGTCGGCCATGACGTTTGACATCCGGGTCACTGCTTGGAAATCGGAGTTCCAGTGCGGATGCTTCATGTGGTCAGCGATAGCCTGGAAAAGTTCAGAGAAGACTTTCTCCTGTTCCTCGAGAAAAATGGCTGGATTCGCCAGAACTCTCAGTCTTGCCCACTTCTTTTTTCGGACATCTGAAACAATACAAAACCGTTAAATATAATTAAGAAAAGGAGAGAAATGCAATTGAAAAGACAGAAGTCGAATCTGGTTCCCTGAAATCGGCACATGTTCTATGACAACGAACCAATGAGTCTAACAGCAATCGAGCATTAAACATTGATTATACATATATGTCATTGCAGAATTTGTACTCGAACGTTCAACAGGGGATGGTTACTTCTCCAAGGCACCTGCCCCCTCCCTTTTCAAAACAAGGGAAATTGAGAAAATATCATAGAAAAATTACATTAACCTTTTTGATGTTAGATTAATTTACCTTTTCCAACTGCTTTTATATCAGACGTTCTTTTCTCTATGTACTCTATCGCTCTTTCATCAATTTTCCGGAAAACATCAACAAGAACGTCGTATTCTCCAACTTTTATATATCCCTTTCTCTCCAGATATGCTAAATCTCGCGTGGCGTTGCAATCCTCGTGAATTGGCAGATTGCAGAAGTTCCGGCGGAAGTAGGTCTTCCATTTTGCATAGTTTCTTCCGCCATTGTATGACCTATTGAGGTAACCATTGGCAACGGTGTCTTTTAGGTTGTTGTGAATGTCAATTCGTATGCTCCTGTATCTAGACCTAAAAAATCAAGATATTTTGAAAATAGAGAGTTCTACTTTTTATAACAAGGGTCCCTCTTTTACCACGTTTTTCTCTAGACTTTTTTCAATCAATTCTTTTGGTTAAATCTACAATTCTACATAATAAATAGCTGTGATACATGTAGTAAAAACTTTAAATGTTTCCTAATCCTAGCTATTGGAGTATTCAGATATTGACCTTATGATTTTTACTTGGGGTTTTTGTTTGTTTGTTGTTTGACTTCCCTCTCGAGAATGTTTCACTCATATGGAGGCACTACCAGGTGACGGTGGAGAGCTGCAAATTTTTTTTACCTATGCTTGACACCTAGGGCCATTTAGCATTGAGGGATATTTTCGTGCCAGCACCTCAGTTTATACGATCTCCTCTGAGCTAATATCTTCAGAAACAATTTTAAATTCAGACATGAACACGCTAAGATGGTCATTTAGGGTATAATTTTAATGTGATCATGTCTAAATTAAATGAAAGTTAAAAAAAACGATACGATTCTCAGGGATTTTAAACATTCAAGGGTTAAAATTTGACTTCCTATATGCAAACATCTTAGGAGTACGTGGAGTTAACTTTGTTCATTTTAAACAATAATGATCATTTGCGTCATAAAAGTAGGGGACACGACAAAAAGCAGACATGTTTTTTAACAGTGGCAGACGACATCCCATTGTTTGGTATCAATTGAGACGTTTTACACCTCCTTATCAGATGACTTCATGTTTTTGACAGGGCCACATACAACAAGTACAAAAGTACGCGGCCTTGATTTTTTTTAACTTAAACTTGATCCCACAAATGTTACATGAAAAGCATGTTCAGCAGTTTTCGTCCTTTTTTATTTTCTTGGCTCCAAAAGACCTGGACTGAATTACACTTGGTACTTAATTCTTAATTTCAATGAACGTTAACTTTTATATCAATCATCAGTTAATAAGCATACATGTATTTCCAAAATGTTCATTTTTTCTCTTTCACTCAACCTGGAAGCTTGTAAATAGATGCTACTAATGAGATTATATGCGTTATTGGAGCCAACTTTTCAACCGTTATTTGTGGCTTTAGTTGCTTTCGAGAATTTTTCACTCATATGGAGACGCCGCCATTTGCCGGAAGAGAGTGGCAAATTTAGACCTATAATCGGCACTCAGGACCATTGAACAATGGGGAATCTTTTTTCAAACCAGCTCCTACTGCGACAGGGGACCTCGGTTTATACGGTCTCATCCGAATGACCGGTCTCCATGTCCCACAGTGGGATTCGAACCCACGACGTAAGGATCAACTCCTTATTTCCCAACTCTATAGAGAAGATGCTCTAACCACTGCGCCACGCGGGCGACATGAATTGGAGACTTTCCAGGATCTCGTGAATTCTAGATTTATGGTTATAAAATCAATCTGTTTCTCTCTTTCTCTTATCCATTCATAACTTTATATTGAAATTGTTCTATGTACACAGAATGCTGTTCACCAAATAAAGAATATGGAAATGTTTTATCTTAATTGATCGAGAGATACATGCTATATAGGTGTTTTATGGGACTCATCATTATTATTAATTATACACCTTATCTCTGTTTCAGTCGAATTAGATATGGTCTATCAAATACGATATGAACCAGAAAACGTTATTTACAAAACCCCTAAAATGAAAAATACCAAAAATCTAATAATTTACTTGAATATTTGTAAAAAATAAATAAATAAAAAAAATTAATAAAAAATAATTAAATATATTCTAATATTTAAAAAAAAAATGTTTGAAAAGCAAAAGCAAACACTTACATATTTTCCTCAGTTGTCCATTCCCAATCAAATTATAAAACAAAAATGACAGTTAAATTATTTAGTTGATATCAAAAACAGAATCCAAGGAGCCTTGGAAGTCTGTATATTTGAAAAATGCCAAAGCTTCCATACCAACAGCCAACAATGACAGACAACTGACACGGGGGTCGACCTGGCACTTTGGAGAGAAAAAAGACATAGCTATGACAATTGATGACCCCACTCTGAAGATACTGTGGTGATTTAAAACACACACGGCTGTACAAATGGTCTGCACAAAGAAGAAACATTTAACAGATTGAGTTATCTGATTATCTATGTTGACACAAGCTTCTGTGTGCAAATTTACTGATCGGGCTGACAACAAAGAAAAACCCTCGGGTTCGGGATTTTAAATCCTGGTGACGGTCTTTGCAAAAAGCTCTAAAATCTCTTGCATTGGTTTGGAACAACTGCAAGGTGTCTTAGTGCATTAATTTAATTCTTTATTAAACAAACGAATATTTAGAGAAAAATAAAATAAATGAAAACGTATAAACCTTTTTCAGAAAGCATTATTAAAATGAGGTCATGGTTCTTGCACTAACGGAACTACAATGTATTCTTGCTCATTAATTTGGATATTTCTTTTCTGATTTTTTTCCCTTTGGGTCGATTCTCTCTAAAATTTTGACTTCTCCAATATAACTGGAAAATTTTTGACAACTTACTTAAACCAAGGAAAGTGTAGGTTGATTCCCTAACAACAGAGGGGAATTAAGCGGAGTGATATCCGTAAGTCAGAGTAAGGAACGATATTTTGAAAAGAAAAGTGTAAGAGTATTCAGTTCTTAAATCAAATTAATGTGTCATTATCCTCTAGTGCAGATTTAAATTCATGCAAATTGTGCATGGTTTTTGGGACTATTTTGGTGCCAAAGAGGAGGGGATCAGGTGTCATGGAGGAGTTAGCATCCCATATCGAAGGGCCAGCCCCGCCATGTGTTCCTTATCATGATGGGGCAAGGGGAGAAATCCGTAAAAGCGTGTAATTTAGTTTGTAAATAATGACCTAGCAATTAATATGTAAAACATCTTATAATAAGATTTCAAAAAATATTTATTCCCGACTTATCCTGAATGACCCACTTTTAATGCGGAATAACTTGATTAAGGGATATAACTAAAACAAGGGCACCGCAAAGCAGAGCGCCCCCTCGTATTCTTCATCGATCCCCATGGATGTTACGTCACTTCCGTTTTGCAATGGGACACACTAACTCCACTTACACACATGCAAGTTACTATATCTCCTCCAATTCCGTTGTGAAAGGCCAAGAGTAACTTGCTCAATGGCCAAACTATTGTAGTGTAGTTAATTTTTTAAGGTTCACTGTAACTGTTCTTCTAAGAGAAATAACTCTTACGACTTTTCTAGCAATTTTTGAATAAAATGTTTACGAAACTGAATAATTTCTATCAAAATCCGCTATACACACGGTGTGCTAAAGATTTTTGCATTTCAATTATTATACAGTCTGTTTCTTTGGAAAAATCGTTGGCGTGAAAGCAAACTTTTCATCATGTATAACCCAAAAAGTTGTCGATGATGCAAGATGCGACTTGATTTTGTTGTTTTTGTTAATTACCAGAAAAGTCAATGTATTGGCTAAGAAGAAATTTTATATGGCAAGCGGTAAAATTGCTGACCACAGGTTGATTTTCTACCTCTAAAGGTGTCATTTTAATTACTTGATATATCTGAATAATATATTTTCATAGAGAACTAATAGAGAAACGTTTTCAAGGAATATTCATTATTTTCTCAACTATTGTTGCTTGTGTAAAGATCTCTTTGATAGATCATTATAATAATACATGTATATAGAAATCCCAAAGTCAGCGTCAATAAGATGCTATGAAAACATTTCTCATAAATTAGCATTAAATATTAACGTAATAAAGTTTAAAGAAAAATCATTAAAAGTCATGTTTAATTTCAACTCAAATGTTTTGTGGATAAGTATACATGAAAACAGAATACAGACATATTCTCATAGTAAATCAAATTTATTACATGTGTATCACCAAAAAATATGCTATCAAAGAATTAACAATAATATGATTGACCAATCACTAATTATTTCACATGTTCGAATTTGTTAAATAAGTAGCGATTGGTTCACAACATAGCACGCTCTCCCAGGTTGCAATAACAAGACGTAAATTATTTACTCTAGGAAGTTTACAAAAAATATTTTTGTCTTGAAGGTCACAACAAAGCGCATTTAAGAAGACCACAAATAATGATTGATAGCATCGAATTTAGCTTTCCAACTCATAAAACTCAATCTGATCACAAATTAGTTGTTAATTAAGAAATCATTAATTATTGCCATTTCCTTGTATCTGTAGGACCTCCTGCCTTTTTCTCAGTCTTTTGAGCTCTTTGTTTTCCTCGTATTTCCTGTAGAAGATATAATTTATTAAGTTCAATGAAAATTTAAACAAAAAAAAAACAGAATCGCTGTGTAATTGCCACACAGGGGCAGGTAACTTTCTGTGCTTGATTTCATACGAAAAATAATGTATATATTCTAAAACAAAGTCTGTACATACATGTTATTTAGTCTTCACGTAAAATCAAGCAAAGTATATTAGGTATTCTTAATTGTCCTTCTGGTTATTTCTGGCTTGACCTTATGGTGAGGTTTCTAAGCAGTATCACCGGGTCTCATTTTCGACTCACTAACTTTTCTCTTTTTTTAAAAAAGATATGAGTCTTAAAAGTTGTAATCCCATGAGAGAATGTTGGAATTTCTAGTTCTTACAACTATCCCAACCTTTCTCCCATTGGACAAAGAGTGTCAGATAGGATATTTTCTCCAACTGGGAGTTATCTCTCTTTTCAGAAGGGTAATAAACCTTAAAATACTTACCTGGCAAAGTACATGGAACCACAGACTGTCACAAACAGGAACAACATGGCAGCCATTCCAGACAGGAAACCGGAAGTGAATTCTCCTAGTGATCTATGGGAATCAGTCGAAGTTTCTGTAAAAAAAAAAAAGTGTAAAATTGCAATTGCAAATGTTATGGGCAAGGTTTTGCTGACAAACAGACAGACAAATTGGGAAGTCCGTTGTGCATACATTATACACAACAAATACTTATATTTCCATTTATTTTGAAATAAAATTGTCAATTTAGATTTTAAATTTGTTGTCTAATAAATTTAAAGTACACGAGGCCACCCATGTCAATTTCAATAGTCTCCACCCACTGATGTCAGACTCAAAGACAAACGTACTCAAGTTGTAAGATCTACATTATATTTGGCCTCCACAGCCCCTGACCTTTTGCTTGCCGAAATTTACATTCCGGTTGAATAATCAAGAAATCAACTCACCTAACTTTAAAAGAGATATCACAGAGAAAACAATTATAGAAATGCAAATCTTCAGACCTCAATAACAAAGATAAGTATTAAGTAATTCATTTTCTCATATATTCTTTTTTTTTTAATTTCGTTCAAAACATCAGTTGATTTTGACCTTTTTCGAGATTTTTTTTTATTTTGTGTGCTTGAGAAGACAGGTTAGCTAGGGTCAGGTACATCGATTTCATCAGAACATATTTTTACAGATAACTTTTTGATAATTTTTGTGTATTATCCAACAATTTACAGATATGTGAAATCATAATTTATTTTTTAAGGTGGCAGGGGACATTTTTTTTCTCATGTGCAGGTTACTACATGTATAATATATTCCCACCAACTTCATTTGCAGGGGGGTAATTATTCGTCCATACTTGTATCACAGAACTGGCTGGAAAACAATTGTGAAATGTCCAATGTAGTACATAAAAAAATCACCAAGGTCGCACAAGGTAATTGGTATACAATGAAAGGTCTTGCCACAAAGAATACTTATAAGAGAGCTGGTATGGTCGCTAATTTTTTTAAAGTGCCATTAGTTCTTGTTATCAAACAAGGTCTTGTCACAAAAAATATGTAAAGTATGAAAACAGCCCTAATCCTGTCAATTTTTGCTGTAGTCAACATCTAGATTGGTATCCAATAGAGGGTCTTCTCACAAGGATTAAATATTTGAAGTACGAAAGCCCTATCCCTTTCCATTCAAAAGTTATGGCCAAGGTTAAAGTTTTTTCACAAGTGCGGAAATCTACAAGGTCAAGGTCAAAAGGTCAAGGTTGTTGGTATCCAATGAAAGGTCTTTTAACAAAAAATGCATATGTGAAGTATAAATGTCCTGGTATCTACTCTTCCAATGATATGGCCACAGTAAAAGTTTAAAATTTTCATGTAAAAGTGGGTCAAACTCCAAGGTCAAGGTCAAACAGGTCAAATTTGATGGTACCCAAAGAAAGGTCTTGTCACAAGGAATACACATGTGAAATATGAAAGTCATGGTGCCACCTAATCAAAAGTTATGGGCAAGGTTAAAGTTTTTGCGGACAAACAGACAGACAGAGAGACAGACAGACAGACAGACAGACAGGGAGACAGACAGACAGAGAGACGGACGGACAAAAACTATATACCCCCGAAACTTCGTTTACGGGGGCATAAAAATACGGCAATTTCCTTAAAGAGTTTTGAACTCTTTGATTTGCAATCATTGGTCAAATTGAATACGTGGTAAATAAAAGCAATGTCGGATAATTCAGTCAAGTGAGTATAAAATCAAACTGAGATGAAAACATGTGAAAAGACAATGAATGAAGATTACTGTAATATGATATCTTCTAAACCAGTTACGTCTGCGTAAATATGTTGCTTTTGTAGATTTAATATGTGGAATTCATCATGTGCGCAATGCATGCCGATGAAATTTGAAGCAAGATGACTTAATGTATGTGCAAATAACCGATAATCAGTCTGAGAGACATAATTTGTGTCTCTGATAAAGGGAATGAAAAATTCTCATTTTCTTATCCAAAACTCTTGTAAGCTAAATAAAAGTACTTGACTAAAATGCATTGAGATAAAATTTAACGTACCTGTTGCACAAAACTGCAATAAGAGAAAAGACGTCCATATTGACACTACCAGCATCCTGTGTCAAATTTTACCACCGGACATCTGTATGTTTTCTATTTCCGTGTCTTCTGCAAAGCTTTTGCTCATTAAACGGCATGCAAACTTTTTAAACTGCACAGCAAGAAAAACATATCTCTCTTTGCTGCAGCTACACTAATAAAAATACTTGAACCTATAGAGAGTGTAGGAAATAATTAAAACGAATGAAAATGATTTGCTATGGAGGGGAAATAGCGCGCGGCATCTGTGTTGATTCTTTGGGAGATGTATATATTCATGTAAGCATATCATGTAATACGATGAACTGTAGATAAAGGAAGAAGACACCAGTGTTAGATAGATATATAGGAATATTAACCAGAATTCCATCCTACATGAATCCGATGTTTTGTAATAATCCTGTCGAAGCAAGATACGGAGACGTGTACTTTGTTTGCTTACAACGCATTCGTTCAGTGATGAATTATGCGCGCGGATCTAACAAAAGATTAAGTTGAAGAACATATGATCCACATTGGTATTGATTGGTTTCATATGAAAAGCATAAAAAAGCATCATATGTGAATCATATAAAGTAATTCATATAATTCACATATGATTCAATTGAAAGCTTTTCATTTTCATTAATAGTGTTCAAAAGCTGCAATGTTCAAACTACATGATTTACAGGCTTTTTAAATATCCATAGTACAATTAAAAGTAAAGTTATATAATTGAAAATGCCGACTTATGGGGGGGGGTGATAATAAGCGGAGAGCAAAGCAACTAAAAATACAATTGAAAGGCTAAGTCCGATTTCCAATGTCTAAATTACTTTAGTATGACTCTTTACCAAAAAGTGGGCGGGTCCGATTTCCAATGTCTAAATTACTTCAGTGTGTCTCTTTACCAAAAAGCCCCCCCCCCCCCCCCCCCCCTTCACAATTTCGATGCCTATGAATTAACGTGAGATAAATACACGTATACAAGAATAATCAGCCAAAACGCATTTGTTCAGTAAATTATTATGCGCGCGGATCTTAAAAAAAGATTGAGGTGAAGAGGAAATTAATATATAAGTCCATACGCAGTAGACTGTCCAACAGACATTTAATGGTCCAACTAATGTATAGAAGAAAGAAAATTACGTTTGTTTGTATCAGGGACTGAGTTTTTGAAATCAACTGTCTTTTGTAAAATCAATTCATTTTTGAGCACGTCTTGTAAAGTTATTTTTGAATTAAACGCCCGTAGCTATATAGTGTCAGGAGCAGATTTCTGCACTGTTCTTTTGAGATACCAGCATTTTCTTCAATTGTCTTCTTCACACAATTATTAATTATTCGTACTTCATTCAGTGATAATCCACGAATGTTCACCGTCAATGATACATGTAAGGCTTCTTATCAAGACAGAACGCCAACAATTGCAATTGATAGCTACAGAGTTTTGCCCTTAAAACAAAGTCGCAAAAACATAACAACAATGAATGCTTAAAGAATAACTCTGTCGCATTACATAACAAAATTACGACACGAATTAATTTTTTTTATTTCTATGAGGTTCAAGGAAAGGTACAGTAAGGCCTCTAATCACAAAATAGATAATTATGATATCTGTGATAGATAATATAAAACAAATATGGCGATTACACTGTATATAAAATATACAGTACAATCATTTACTCCCGAACCTTATCAAAAATTCATGTTTTTCCAAGGTGCATCTTTTTCTTCACGTTGTCGTACTGTACAAATCGCTTTTTATTCAAGTGCTTAATTTTTTTCGCGAATATAAGTCGGCACGAATAGATTTCAAACCGATGAATTGCAAATAAAAGGTAGTTGTTCTAAAGTACCATTTTGTACGAATCTGTTCTTTTCTCCTAATCTCTGTAAATTAACGTCCTTTTTTCACTCATATGGCGATTTCGCTATCGGTAGAGAACTGCAAATTTTGACCTATGTTGGGCACTCAGGGCCATTGAGCAGTGAAGGATCTTTTCCGTACCAGCACCTTTACTACGACATAGGACCTCAGTTTAAACGGTTCCTCTAGTGAAAAAAAATGAAATGACGTAAAAATGGCATCGATATCAAATATTTCTTTTAGAAAGATGTATAGGATTATCCCCCGTAATTTTCTTTACACCTTAAGTGGGCCATTCCATCTTAACGTTCTCATTTCCTTTTTGAACATTAGTTACATACTGTTCATCTTCTGCAAATTTCTCATTTTTTCTATTGTAGAACTTTGAATTCATTTTGTGCGCCATTGCTACGTTTGGAGGAAATGTTTAGAACACAAATTCACTAGCCAAAGGATGCCTCCATATCGGAATAAACTAACCATGACTGATGTTCCTCTTCAGGAATTTTAACAAGAGGCCCATGGGTCACATTGCTCACTTGAGTAACTTTGGTGGTGCAGTTCTTTACCAGATTCCCCCTCTTGTTATTACTATTGTGGCCCCCTACCCCACTTCCCTGTCATGATTTTAAAACTTTATCATCTAAACTACCACATTATTCTTCCATATATAAGTGTCAACTTTTCTAGTCCAGTGGTTCTTAAGAAGATTTTTCCTACATATTTCTATGTAAAAATTGGATTCCCTATTGTGGACCCGCCCTATACCCCCCGGGGGTCATGATTTTAACAATTCAGAATCTACACTACCCCAAGATGCTTCCTTGCAAGTTTCAGCTCCACTGGCCCAGTGGTTCTTGAGAACATTTTTAAAGATTTTTCCTATATATTTCTATGTAAAACATGGATATCCCAATTGTGGCCCCGTCCTACCCTCAGGGGTCATGATTTTAAAAATTTAAAATCTACACTACCCCAGGATGCTGACACATAAGTTTCAGCTTTCCTGGCCAAGTGGTTCTTGAGTAAAAGATTTTTTAATGACCCCACCCTACTTTTGTCTTTTCTTGATTATTTCCCCTTGTAAGGGGACTTGGCCCTTCGTTTTTATAATTTAAACTCCACCTCACCCAAGGATGCTTCGTACCAAGTTTGGTTAAAATTGGCCCAGTGGATGCATCACAGGGGGAGGAAAAGGGTTACAACATGTAAACAAAGTTTTATTTTGACCTATATAGGTGGAAATCTTTATTAAAAAAAAGAAATTCTACTCAAGAACATTTTGTGTCCACTGGCGGATTTAGAGAGGGATGCTCCCTCCCCCTTTCGTGTCCAAAATATACGAAAACTTGAATCTGCACTACCTGAGTATGTATATCACTATGACAAATAATTGCTCCTATACTTAGATGTCTTCTTCAGGAGAACAAAAAAGATTTTCCTTTTTATTTTTTTGTCAAACTATAACTTTCTTCACCTCTTTCCTAAAACTCTGACCTGCCCCTAATTGTTTAAATTCCTTTTTCTTCATTCACCCATACCTTTCTTCTCCTCTCCCCAGCTATGCCCCTTTTTTCCTCAATAAAAATAAGACAAGAGTTTATTGCAGTTTGTAATTTATTACTTTCTCATTCAGCAGAGTTAAGACAGAAAATGACCTGGCATACACAATGATCAAATCATACTACATTCTAATGGCAGTGATAGGGGTGAAAGGTCAACAGGCACGGATCTAACATTTCAACAAAATCCGCTCCCCAACAGAAGAAAAAAAAATGTCACCACCATCTTGTATTTATATATAAAAAACTGATTGTGATTATGATGGTCTATACTAAATATATATAAATGTTATCTCTAAAAATGATATGAAAAAAAATTCTAACAAGAAAAAAGTCATGGTTTTATTCTTTATAAACAAAAATTAGAGACAAAAAAAATTTTTTGTTCATACAATCTATGTTTATTTTTCGAAGTATACATGTAGATTTTTTTTTTGGTAGACTTTGGTGTTTCCATCGTAAAATTATTGGGAGTACAAATTCAATGACTGTTACATAATAAATTGTCTTTTTAAGACAACTGTCAATGACCAAGTCAAATAGTGGCATTATCTCCCCAAAAGCTATTAAAATAATTTTTTATATATATATACATACATGTCATTCTTGCTAGCAAGACATTTTACTGTAAGGCCACTGACAAAGCATTTCAATAAATATTTATCACTCATTAATTAATTTACTCTAAAGAATCTGTCAATTGCACCTAAGCAAAAAATACCGTAAGGTAACACAACATGATTTAAACAACCTTGTTCAGATTTTTTAATTAAATTTCACAATTTTTAGCCAATCAGATCAATGACTGTTTAAAAAATCAACCAATCAGATCCAAAATAACATCATTACAAAAACTTATCAATCAATATTTGAAAAACAAGAGAAAATATATGATATTGTTCAAAATTGATACTAGGTAACATCAAAAGGGTTGGTATGTAGAAAAAAATTGATTTTCCGACAAAAACACCAATTATTCATCAACCCTTAAAGAAACTCCACAATGGTGATCCAATGGTAACATACATCTCCCTAAAAACTTATTATTTTCAATATTTGGAAGTGGCTGTATACATATATAAAGCATTTATCAGCAACCTTTGGCTTTATAACAAAATATTCATGTTCATAAAATAGGGAAAAGAGAAAAAAAAAAATCATTCTTAAAAAATGGGTCATCAACTTGCACACGGATGAAAACATGGAAGATTCTTTTTGACATAAATATATTTAATTATATAATAATCATTCAATACATAATGCAATAACTAGAGACTCCAAAACAATTTACCTTCCCTTTCACCAACACAACAGCATAGCTATTTTACTTTTTTTTATTCATAAAAGGGAGGTAACTCTTATTGTCCTAGCTAAGACAGGCACTGGCTTGTATATGTAACAATTCTTAAGGTGCTATGTACATTTATACAAGGGGGATAAATCAGACCATGAACATGGCAATCAGCTGATAAATACCCACTCTTCAACCTAACAACTGATTCCAAATGAAAATTTAGGAAAAGAAAGAAAAAGTAAAATTTCGATCAAAATGTATTTGGCCATATTTGTATTCTAAAATGCAAAATTTGGAAAACTACTCATCTTTTTTCATGATAATCATTGTCAATTTAATTAGATTGGGTTTTTTTTTTAAAACAAAAAAACTTGGCTTGAAGAATTTCTCATGCAAAAGTGTGTGGAAATGAATGAACTATGTACAATGTCAATATTATAAACACTCAAAATGCACCAAGTTAAAAAATAGGTTCATACAGCGTCACAGCACGTGTGACAAATATTGCTCATCAAAAACCATTAGTTTTGGCTCAATTTAATGCTAGGAAATATATTCTTGAACAAAAAAAATAATAACTGTACAGGTCTACATTGTTTTACCGGTACGTTCACTGAAATACCTTATTTAAAACACAACCAAGATCAAAATCAATATTGAATCTGATTCTTTTCACAACCATTTTTAGTTTTTTATTTTCTGAATGAAGCAACTTCCGTATATAAGGAGGCTGCAACTTAAATACAATTTTAGCATTAAATTTTTCCCCTTTTTACTAAAAAACCAGCACTGAGGAAGACTTGAAAACCCTTGAATCAGGCTCATTCATAATTAAGCAATAAATTCTTGAACAAAATTTTTTTAAAAAGCCAAAATAAAAAGGACCAAAAAAATTTACCTTGAATGTTCACAAAAAAATCTTTTTTATTTTTTCACCCTCCGACAAAAGATTAGGCATATGGAAAATCATACTCCTATTTTGAATCATTCAAAAAAACAATTTGTTTCTATGGCAACCGATACATATAAGATAAAAACATAATTAAAAATAAATGTCACTGGCATTCCTGATCAACAGTAAAATATACAAAAAAAAAGTTTCTCTTCCCCGTCTCTGTTGAGATTCTACAAAATGTCACCAAAACAGAATCATCTAGTTACAATTTACTTATCGTCTTCATGTAACCTCAGATTTTAGTCCCAAAAGGAAGGGAGATAACTCCGTCCAACATAGCAACAGTTAGCTCCCTTTCTTAAAATCTCAACAGCAGCACACACATTTTTATTGCTTTTTTTGGTCTTTCTTCCTCTGGTTAACACGAGGGGTTCCCCTGATCGGAGGACATTCGGGACAACATCCCCATATCATTGGAGCAGTGGTCCATGCCGCTTGACGTCAGTCCCATATTGTTCATGCCCATCTCTGAATCCATAGACTTAGCACACTTATTGTCAGAATATTTCATGTGGGATTCCCCCATCATGTAGGGGCTGTTTTCCTGACCCCCAGACAGGTAAGGAAATGCACTGTGTCTGCTGGCAGGGTTATTGTTCATGGATATACCCCCTACCCTCCCACCACATGATGTCATCTGACTCAAAGAGGCAGACCCTAAAATAAAACCACAAACAGGACATAGTAACAATGAGCTGTATTCACGAAAATGCATTCAAAGAGGGTAAAATTTTAAACATGCATTTGACATCAGGAACAAAATGGTTATCATAAATCTGCACTAAAAAATAGACTAAGTTTGAAAATTACTCATGAGAAAAACAGAAAAATACAGCTTGTTTACAGAAGTCCAATAGGTTCAGTACCACCACCAAGGAAGGGAAGTATATATAAAACATGCATTAAGTCCAGAGAGAGGAAAAATTGACCGAGGCCAAAGTCCCGAGTGTTAAGTTTTACCTAGTAAAACTACAATCAGCAGAAGTCGTCCATATCCCCTTCCTCTTGGCCGTACTGACCCGTGGAATAAGGTAGCAACAAGTTGCGTACCTTACCTGATAGAGCCGCTTGCTGGGCGGCGAGGTCTTCGGTCGTCATCCCTCGACTTCCTGGAAGTTCCTCTGTCTTCTCTTCTTCCCTACGTTTTAGACATGCTGCCTTGGGATTGAGATTCCTCTCTAAACAACAGAAAAAGAATCAAGATTTTAAAAATTTTCAAGTGCAAAAAAAGAAGAACTTAAAACGGAGGATAAAATTGTCATGTGTGCCATGTGTTTCCCTATGAAATCTGCAAATTTTTTTTTATCTTATATTTGCATTTTGTGATATATGCTTTTCTTGAGAGTTTGACATGAATTTTCAAATTAATCTGAATCTATTAGCCACACAAAAAGCTTTCCTGTGCATGGCAAAACATGACATCACAAATAACTATTATTCAAGCAAAATAAAATTATCTTAAAATGTTATTTTAAATGATTATCAAATTTCTTTCAATGTCATAAAAATTTTGCAATTCAATATCATTTAATGTTAGAACATCATTTAAAATGTTAGAATTTCATGCAAGTTTTAATATCACTTTGATTGCATTCATGCAATTAATGTCCAATATCAGCAACATCCTCATTTCTGAAATACAAAATAAAACTTGTCAAGGACACACGAGAGAAAGCCGATATCAAGGGAAGATAACTCCCTTAAAACGAATTAAGCAGCAATACCCCCTACTGCTTCATCAACCCCTCATCCCCACCCCCCCTTTCCCTTCTCAAGCACCCCCTTAACCCAACTCACCACCTCCATCTTCAGCATTCAACAATGGCATAGAATAACATAAAATTTCAAAGCAGGAACATGTATGGTTAATATGGTGCACTGTACTGGTTACTGTAATGTGAAGCAGCCACACTCAAGACAACAGATTAATCAACCGATTAAACAACTCGACAACTAGGCATATGAATTCCCCTCTCATAACCGACAACTAATGATTTTTCATTGAAAAACGGGTGCATGATGCAATATGTATAACTAGCTGGCCGTAGTGAATGAATCATTAATGCATATGGAGCATTACACCTAATTACAACTAATACAAAGCAGAAGAATGACATGTAATATGTAATGTAATATGTTATACGTAATGTAATATGTAATACGTGTTCGACACCAACCTCTCACTTGGTGCTCAAGGGAGGTAATTACATTTACGGCATGTTGCAAGATCATCAGCTTGGTTAATGGTTGACTGGTCCCAGAATGCAATGCCACCATCTGCCCCAGTTCTTTGAACGCGTCATTTATATCTCTCACCCGAATCCTGCAAAAACCGTAACACAGGAAGCATCAGCCTACTGCCTAATATTAGGTTTATTGCCAGTGATGCAATCTTTTGTGTACAGAGTTGTCCACCCTTGATAACCAGCAAAGTCTCTCTATTTCTCTCCCTAACTCCTCCAGTCATGAGGGAAATGGGGAAAAAATTGGGCAATGCACAAAATGAATTTATAAAATATTTCTCCCATTTCCCCACTTAAAAATTTTTATTCCCATCTTTTTACCCCAAATTCTATCAAAGGTGCTAAAGGGGGTGTACAATTCAAACAAAGGAAGTTAACTCTGCATTGCTGTTTGTTCCCCATTGCCCCCTTGACCCCGTGTCCTTGACTCTGAAAATAAAATCCTGTGTGAATGTAAGGGGCGCCAGTACCGACCTCTCACTTGCTGCTCCAGGTTCGTTATAATGTTTACTGCATGCTGGAGAATCATTAGCTTGGTTAAGGGCTGATTAGACCCTGATTGCAGGGACACCATTTCACCAAGCTCTTTGAAGGCCTCGTTTATGTCATGTACACGGATCCTGAAAATCAGAAAATCTGGTCAATTTTCACCTTAAACTTAACCTTTCACCCCTGGCTTTCCCAAATGTTCAGCATTCACCAATTTTTCCCAAAACCACCATCCTCAACGTTTTCCACCAAATATTAATTTATGCCTTTTAACACTTGTCAGACTATATCTTGCTATCAATTTCTAGTAATTTTGTAAAACTTTTCAATTAAGACTAAAGAACTTGTCTGAATAACACTGCTTTTGCCCTTGGTGTTTTGTTAAAGGATGTTGCCTTTGGTGCTCTGGTGAATGTTTGACCTTGAGGTTGCCAGGTGACCTGTGACCTCCTCACCTCTGACCTGCTGTTCTAGAGAGGATATGACATGAACAGCGTGCTGGAGTATCATCACCTTGGTCAGGGGCTGGGTGGACCCTGATTGTAGCGCCACCATCTGACCCAATTCTTTGAAAGCCTCATTAATGTCACGCACCCGAACTCTACATGGACAAATTACACAGATACAATAGGCTCTTGTATGCAGCTTATTGAGAGACAGAGGCTCAAAATCTTTTTATACATATGGGTTCAAAAACACATCCCCCCTCCTTGAAATGCTTGATTCTGATTCTATTTTCTTAAAGTTTTAGCCTTCATAGGTCAAAGTATCCACATAGAATAATCTTTCATTATATGTTATCATCTTAAATGCCTTTGCTGTCTATAAAATTAGCCCCTTGCAGAAATGTACAAACAACAAAGTTAAGTACATAAGTTTTAAAATGCAACTATTTCTCAATCCCACATAAACAGGACAAAAACATTTCATAAATTTAGCATTCCTTTGAAACTAAATCTTTTTTAAAGAAAATTTAAAAGATACTGATTTTTTCAAAGTTTTTTCACCATACTTTCATAATTTTCCTCAGAGTTTTTTTTTTAATACAAAAGTTGATTTATTCATAATGAAAAGCCAGTTTTACCTTTCTCTGGCGTTGTTGGCTTGACGTCGAACTTTCTCCCGCTCGGCCTTGGTCTCGGGTGATTCGTCCTCGTCGTTGGGTTCACTCCTTCTATAACAACATATAGACATTTATACATTGTATAAAGACATACAGACATTTTATACACTGTATAAAGACATACAGACATTTTATACACTGTATAAAGACATACAGACATTTTATACATCAAATCAAATAATTCCTAACCAACTGCTCATTTAAATTGATCCAAGATCAATATTCAACTTGAGGTTTTGAAAAACAAAATGGAACTTATAAAATTTCAGAAGATCACCACACAATTTTTCTAAAAACATTTTTTTAAATCTTTCTACTTTGCCTAGCAGTGTGTGACCAATATAGATATCAAATTCTTTTCCAGTCTATATCTACTTCACTTTTATCCTTAGATCCCCTCCTCTACTTACCGTGATCTCTTACTGGGGGGCCCATTGCTGCCCCCTGGTGAGGTCACGTTGCTCTTTGACCCCTCCCCGGAGCTGTCCCCCTTGTTTGAGTCCCCGTCAATCTTGTCCAGTTTCTCCTCCTTCAGAGCCAAGTTATTTTTCTCTGAGGAAGCACCTGCATAAAAAAATGGAGAATGGTTACCTCCCTTTACATGTGAGATGAGCCTCCTTAAGCTTGTGTTTCCAAGCAAATTGTCCAGAGTAAAAGAATCCAGTCCATATAGTTGATATGTATAGCTATTATAAGTAGATATCTAAACTTTTTTTTTCTCCAAAAATCTTGACATAAAATTTAGTCTACAGAAGAAATGGCATCTGGATTTTCAAAGAACCATTTTATGCAAGTTTACCGCTTTCATTAATCCGACATTTTTACTTTTTAATCATTACTTCCTAAACATCCATATATCTTGCAAAAATTAATCCTCTGGCAAGACTTAGATATACTTTTTTAATTAAATATTTTTTAATATGCTTAGTAAATCAACCTGAACTTGTGATAAGCGGAATGCATGTAAATCAAAACACGTAACACTCACCATCTAAATTTTTGGGCTCTGAATTCTCAGACATACTGTGGTGACTCCCCTGAAAAATGAAAACACAGAACTAAATAAACTTGTTTTCCACAAATATACCTCCAACACTACTGATGCCTTTTTTTTTAACAGCATGGTAAATATTAAAATCTAAAAATTCATTTTACAAAAAATTTCATGTTAGGATTTTAAGGAACCTGAACATTTTCAGTGTAAGAATATATCTGACATTTATCTATGAATAACAAATCTGGTCCATTTATTTTAAAAAACACACTTCTTGATGTTATAAATCTTGTTTTCAGATAGTGATTTTTCTGCCATTTGTTTTGTTCTGACAGATGTGAAAAACAGCATAATGCCTGCAAACTCGACATCTGGGAAATCTTTGACATCACGGTTTTTTTTTTATCCTTCCCAAACTCTTCATGCTTCACTTGTTCTCTTGTTTCATTATTTAGAACCAAAAAACTTCCCTCCATCAGAGAAAAAACTTGCCTAACATTTTAAAAATACCACATGTAGCAGAAACACATCTTCACTGATAAGCTCTCCAGCAAATGGAGGTAAGAAAAGTATAGTAGCATGTGTTGTACCTCAAAGTTGATGACATAACCATTTCTTGTTTATCTGTTGAATGCATTCTTAAAACTTGTAATGCAAAGATACACATATTCCACAATATGTATGACATTCTTTCCCAGCAAGAGTAAATTGTTTGGCAGATCTACACAATTCTTTCATACATGGAGGTAAAAAAAACCTCTAACCTTTATAATCTTTCAAAAATTGACAATTGATAAAAAAATTTCTGTTAAATTCTATAAATAAAATTGAACATTTATGCACCTGAATGAATACATGTGCATGTATGCACCTTAAAAAACTAATATTAAATTATCAGATAATTTTTTTTTTAAACAAAACTTACAAATGGCCAAACTCTCTTCAAAGATCCATACATATTGCAGGAAGAAATGCCAAAGAGATTTTCCTTCAACATTATGAATTGAAAATTCTGCAATTCAACTTCTCACTTGTATGCAACACTCTCCCTAAATGGAAACTAGTGCCCAACAAAGTTTGCCAGCAGCCTATATACACCAAACATGCCAACAGTTTTGATGGATCACTAATATTAATTAACATTCAATTCAAATCAGGAGTCAAAAAAACAAGGTCATCAAACTGCAAAAAAACAGTAAAGGTCTATTTCCTCCCAAATACAATTTATAAACATATACCAGCATGCTTTTACATGGCCGCTCATACTAAGTGCGGATACGGGGGTGGTATAATTAAGTAGACTTAATTAACGAGCCATCAATCTAGGATCAAAGAGAGTTATTAGAGTATTTTAATTCTGGCGCCTGACATTTTTCTATGGAATGGAATCAGTTCCAAAGTTAGGGTCTGTATGACATGGACAGTGTGATCTTGGTTTGCCTTGATGACATTTAGTCAGTCACCATTTTTTAATCACTGTTGTCAAATGCAGAGATTCTTAATCTGGATTTAGTTCTAATTAAGTACAGTTAATTATAATTTCTTAAAACATTTTGTTAATTTTTTTCTTGCTGCAGATACAAATGAACAAAGATTCATTTACATATGATGTGCAATAAATTTTAAAGTGTGTCTTTTTCCATTACAAACAGAGAATGTTTAGTCGCCAGCTAGGAATAAAAAATAAGAGTGCACTTAAAAAACCCACTCAGGATTTCCAAATGTGAATGTTATTCAATAAATCTCTTGACATTTAATTTGCATTAAATGATTTTTTTCTGAAATCAGACCAAAACTGCAGGAGGTGTAGCATTTGTTCAGAGAAATTTCTATTTTAAAAAAAAGGCTTTATACATTTCAATGAGTAGGAATAATTTTCATCATCTAAAAAATACACAATGAAATAAAATATTTATAAAAAAGAAAAAATATTTGAATGATTAAGGCAACACCATTTTCAAAGCAATTCAGAGAAATTTCTATTTTTAGAAACCACGGCAACACATCGAAATCAAAAATTGATATTTTGGCTGCCCTTTGTGTATATGCCAAGTTATGAAGCATTTTGAAAGTAGTTATTTCAGTAATAACCATAGAGAATATTTCTTTAATCAGAAAATATAAATTATTAACACAATAATAAAACGAATCTTTCCACCAGATGTACTTTGTTCACTTAAGGAAAGCAAACACCTTAATATTTTCAACCACAGATTCATTTGATCCTATATTTCCATGTTTTATTATGCATTTTCAAACCTCAAAGTCTCATTAAAATACCTCAAACTGTCAAATTCTTTTTTTTTTCAAATAAAACATCTGTAAAAAATACTTTTTCCTGAACTTATAGTATTTTTTATCAATGCAGGAAGGCTTCCTACACTAGAACAGCAAAATGTGACAATTCTAGAATTTTTTTTTCACCACACCAGCAAAACATCAAGAAATTCAAGTCCACACATGCTTAGAAAATTCTTTAAGATCTATGTCGTGGCCCATATTTTATGAAATAACTTATGACTATGACCAAAAGTTAATTATCTTCATAATTAATTTTTTCATGTTGATATTATTGTGATTATAATGCAATAAAAAAAAATCGGTAAACAAAATTTTTTTCAGTATAATCTTACACACTAATACAGTAATGAAAATTTTAGAACTAAATTAAAATTTTAAACTAAGTCGTGAAGTTCTTCTGTAAAATCTGGCATCAGGATCATGAAACAAACTTAGACTTAAGTCAGATTTTCAATTGCCTATAAAATATTTATTAATTAAGGAATCTATTTCTAAATTTGCAGAAAAAAAAACACCTCTGTGAAATAATATTGAATTTTTTTTTATTTTGGACTGCTTGACTTCTACAACATTTTATTATCAAATAGAGATTTTGACTTAAGCTTAAGATGTTTTATGATCCTGGGGCCTGGGCCCCATTAAGAAATTACGGAATGAACTTTGGTAGTAATGAAGATTGTTTATATTTGAATAGATTTTCAGTAAAATTGTCTTTGTTTATTTAACATGATTTTATTTTTTTTGGCCAATAGGTAGCCAATTCTAGACCGGTGCTTACCACCTAAACGGATTTCCTTACCATTTGGTCCACATGACCTGACAATCCAATCCCTGGGTAACTGGACATGCCACTCATGCCATTCGGGTGGTTACCACCAGAGTGCATCATGGACAGGTTTTGGTGGCCCCCACCTGCTGCTGCTGCTGCTGCCGCTGCAGCCAGGCCCGCCATCTGTGGTTCTCCCGCGTGGTGACGTAAAACGTGAATAGCATCATCCAGTCTCTCCTCCATACGACTTTGCTGAAATTAAAAGAATATTATTGTCAGACTAATACAATGCAAAAATTCAAAAAAAAACTTTTTAAAAAAATTGTAGAAAGGTTTTGGAAGAGAAAAAGTCCAACTCCAATAACCTGAATCAAAGGGAGAAAACTCATTTTTTTTTATTTCAAAGGGAGAAAACTCTTCTTTTTTGATTTCAAAGGGAGAAAACTTTTTTTTGATTTCAAAGGGAGAAAACCCATTCTTACATTTCAGAGGGAGAAAACTCATTTTTTTTAAAATCACTACTGTACTATTAAAAGAGAGAAAACTCATTATTTTTGTTTCCGTTTCTTTTTAAATCACATTTGTTCAAAGGGAGAAAACACTGCTTTGGTTTTACATTCTGATCAAAACACAATCTTTTTCTCTGAAGTAGTTTTTTATTCATTAATATGTCCAAGAATTGTAAAATTTAAAAGCAGCAAAAGATTTTAACGTGTAGGTATCTGAGCATTTACAACTGAAAAAAAAAACTATAATTCCTATTCCAGGTGATCACAAAAGATTAATATCATATCTAAGGTATTTACATTTCATACATGTACTTTTGCGAAAAGAACTTTTCCGGGAACAAAAAAGAAATAGGACATGGCCATTTTTAAAATAACCATTCCATTTCACAATATGATTAATGTAATTTTTTTGCAGTGTTATTGTTTAAAGTTCTATTTTCAGAATTTCTTGTGACAATCAGTATTGCTATACTATACAAAAGCACCTGGCAAACTTTTAATTACACACACACAAAAAAAATAAAATCAGCAAATTCCCTCCCATACATAAAATATGATTTATCGTGTCATAGTTCAAGTTATATAGTACAGACTTAAGTAAAATGCTTCTTATTTTGGAATCAGATAAATATAAAAATTTTCCAAGAACCTTATTCCGTTTCCTGAACTCAAAAAGACCTTAGAATTGAGAGATAAATTAAAATTAACATAATGGCCGGCACACAAAGCATGATCTTTTTCCATGGCCACTTTTGGAAATGTATTGCAACATAATTGTCAACCCAGATAACCGATCGAGGAAACTTCTCCACACTGGAATAGCTACATGAGACTTTCTGGGCAGTCTTTTAGCCAATCAATTTACACCATCGAAAATTAGGAAACAGACTGTGTTAAATATAGAAAGACTAGCATATTTAGGCCTAGTGGAATGAATGTATTCAAAACATGCATGGAGTATAACATGCCTTGTTGTAAGAATAAAATTCTGAGAATTTGTTTTGATTCAAAAATCAGACTTTTGGCCAAGGTGAACAATATATCTAAAGAATGTAAAAGTATGTATTAAAATTACATTAATATGTAAATTTCCCCAATTCCTGGAATTTGCTTTGTCTGGGGGACTTCTTTGAAAATTTTCAGAACAATTTGTATTAGGTATTCCATTGTTGATAGACTGATTATACAATGATAAGTCAAAATATCTGTCTAATGAATTCTAATAGGAAAATGATAAAGTGATGAAAAAGCTATTAAAACCATTAGAATCCAGTATTCAGATTAAGATTCCCAATGTAAAAATGATTAATCTGAATTTGATGATATATATGATTATTGATATCATGACTTGTAAAAAATGTGACCCAAAACTGTTGACCTCTAAAGCAAGAATGCTAAAGAATACAAGAGAAATGGCCTAAAATCGAAGTAAATGCCTGGAAAGTTTTGGTTTGGCAGTTTCCATGATAAGTGAACATCTTGAATAATAAATAATAATCTTTCATGGAGAAGTTTGTATATTTAATTTTTTCACATAAACTAAATGGAATAAAAATCAAAGATCACCAAATTTCCCCCATGCACAAAATGAAGACAAAAAATTTTTCCCAAAAATGAAATCAAAAGTAGCAAGCTCTTTTTCAACAAAATGCATGTCAAATGTGTTACAAAGCCTCGGCCTTATGATGATTAGGGGAAAAAAAAGAAAACCGTGAAGCCAGGCCCTACCTCGCTCCCCACATGCTCACGCAGAACGTGAATCGCGTCATCCAGCCTCTCTTCCATTCTGCTGGGCTGTGATTGGTTAATTCAAAAAGTGCCAGTTAGTCACATGCAAAAGTCACCATGACAACATAGAGATTAAAGAGTGATGAGAAATATAAAGAAAAAATGAAGAGAATTGATGAAATCTTTCAGAAGAAAATTTATTATTATTGTCTTTAGTTGAAAATGTTGAAATGAAGCAAATTAATAGACAGATAAATTGTTCGCTCTTTTTGAATATTTATTTTACATTTTGATTTTGTCCAAGAACTACACTTTATGCAAGATTATGAACACTCAGAGATGCCCCCACCCCTTACTCAAACTGAACTCAGCTAATTTGAATAACAATAGTACATGGACGTTTTTTCCCCACTTCAGAACCTTAACGAACTTTATTCCTTCAAAAAGCTCCTGATTTAGTCTGTGTCTCACCCATAAGTCATTTATGTCCTGATCCTGATGCAAGAATATAACTTAATTTCTGCATCCCTTTTGCATACTAAAAGTAACAAGTCTCTAAATTTGTACCTTTATGACAGTCAGATGCTAATTTCACTTCGTCACCTTAATGATTTATAGCTCTTAGTTCTACAGATAGTACTGTATACACTAAATTAACTTTTGTAATTATTTTTAGCATTGTCTTACTTTTTCGTGACCCCAAACTAAACAAAAACATTCTTTGTCAACAAGACACCAATTTTTTTTTTTCATTTTTAAGGTTGAAGAAATTTTAAAAACAATTTTTTTATCCTTAAAAGAATAGCATTTTTTTTATTTCAACTTAAATGAAAGAAAATAAAATTTCCCATTATTGACAACTAATGTCTCCTAATCTAGACTTCAAGATAAGTGCTGGAGAACAGCAAGTCACTTTTGGCTCTGGTTCAAGTCAACACCCCCCCCCCCCCCAATTTGTTGAAAATAATTTTAAAGTGTATAAAAAAAATGCATTGAAGAAAGGCAATTGTTAAGAAAAACTTCCCATTTTTTTCAACCCAAGCACAGTAACAAAGACAGAGACAAGTGTTGAGTGTTAATGATAATGTGCAATGTTTAAGTGATAGGAAGTGATTGAAAGAGAAGCAAAGTACTGTAAATCACAAAATTTTTTGTCACAACTTGCTTTAACACAAAAATCATGTGTTATGTAATAGCAAGGCACAATTTTTCCCAACTTTGGTTATCATTATCTTCTAATAATAGAAATACAAAGGAAAATACTTTTTTGCAAGCAGATGTCTTTTATAATTGTAGGCAAAAAATACTTCTCATGAATAAAAAAGTGATTTACAGTACTAAGTTTATTGTCTTGTACTCTTCTGAGCTAAGCCTTCAATGACAATACTATTGGGTTCATCTGGTGTTTGGGCAGTGGGACATATTGTTTAAACATTAAGGACCCCCACACCTTTAACTCCCATCCCAACAACACCACTCCTCCCTCTCTAACCCCCACTCAAATTTCAAATTTTGATTGCATGCCAAGACTTACAATGGTATGTTATTGACTGTAAGAATGACTTATTAAGTTTCTAAAATAAAATGATTTCAATGTTGCTAAGATGAAAATATTTACAACAGACACATGAATGATAGATGGGTTAAACACATGAGAAGGGGCAAATATGGACAAGTATTTTTCTTTTTTAAAAAAAATTGTTCAAGCTGTGAAAGGAATTGAATGAACGTCTGTACCTGTCCAGAAAAAAAACTTAACATTGTAAACTGGTGTTAAAAAAACCTAGAGATACAACAAAATATATGAACATATATACACATGCAACTGGTATCTGTAAAGAGGAAGTAACATGCCCTGACCTGGTGCATTCTGGGAACTTACCAGAGAATGGAGGGGGTTCCCCCCTTCAAAGTGGGGCGAGGTAGAAGATTGTGTAGTAGGCCTCTGCCACTGGCTTGATGATCCTACAATACAGGAATAAATTAAAATATAAAAAAAAAATCAATGAAATTACTTTTTTGGAGGGGGGGTCTTGTTTGTGGTATGACAAGACCCATAATGTCCTCCACAAAATATAAAATATTTTTCCTAAAAAATTTGACCCCTGGAAAAAACATGATATTTTAGCATTTTTTAAAGAAAATACATGATATTTTAGCATTTTTTTAAAAGTAAGAACTTTTTTAAAATCACATTGCATTTTACAACTATTCAGTCAAGTTTTCCATCAAGTCTTTTTTTCAAACATGTTTTCAAATAAGTGTAATTTTTTGTGCAGATAAGGTTCATACGATGATGTAAAACTTGATCCACTTTTTTCCCCCCTGAATCACACTGATCCAGTGGGTGTGGATCTAAAGAGCTCACCTGGGGGTGGAGATGAAACAGGTGTGGAGGGATTTGAACCATAGCTACTATTTGTATGATCTGTTGGCGAATATATCTGAAAAAACAAAATTCAACACATTACATCATCATCAACAAAACACAATATCCAAATAGCAAGCAGATAAAGTTTTTAACTCTTCTTCCAAAATAAAGAGAACCTCTTTAAATTTTCTAATTTTTTCTCACAATGATGGTTAAAATGAATAGGTCCTGATGTTGAATATTTTTCCTCTTAATAATTGATAATTGCAAACTTTTGAAGAAAATATCATCTTGTAGATTGGGGGGAAATCTCGTTTAAAACAAGAGCACAATGTTTTTTTTATCCAGGAGCCCTGTCTTTGTAATTCCCCGTTTTGGGACCTCGTACTTACAGATGCGAGAGCTTTGTTGATGGCGTCCCCTGTCTGGGACCCCTGGGCGCCGCCGCCGTTGACGGTTGGTGAGGGTGAGGAGTATGTGGTGGTCGGGATGGTGGTGCCTGGCCGGAATGTTGACATGGGTGGTAGACCCAGGTTATCCTGCTGTGAGGGGGGAACGGTGGGGTAACCCTGAAAGATGACATAAAATCTATAAATAGCTGTGAGGGGGGAACAGTGGGGTAATCCTGAAACAGGACATAAAATTCATGAATAGTTGTAAGGGGTACTTTGGGGTTTACCCTGAAAAAGGGATAATATTTGAATAGCTGTGAGGGATAACAGTGGGTTGATCCTATGAAGGTGCCCTTGAAAAAGAATCTTTAAATACGTAGCTGTTGGGAGAGGCTATAAAACTTTAGGAATACTTTTAAAATCGTTTATTATAAAACTCAATTCTCAAGCTAGAAAATTCTTGAAATTATGATAAGCCTGTCCTAAAATTAAGATTTTACCTCATAACATTCTTTTTATAATTTTTTTTTCAGCCACAAAGATTTCAATTTTTTTTCTGGTGGCCACTAGATCAGTGAACTGGGAATTTGCCAGAGAAAATAAACACAAAGATTTTTCTGCCTGGAGAGTCACATCCAGAATTTAATGTTACCATAGGAACTGTTTTCATTTAACTACCAGCTTTATTTTGCTTCCAATAAAGCAGTCTTGCACAAATTCCTAGATTTAAAGGAATTTCTCAAGAGCATCATATTGATCTAAAATTTATTTTCGATGAATCAGTCTGAAACAATTATTGCTAAAAAAAAAATTTGGAAGTTAGAATTTTTTTTATTTAGAACTTTTTTTAAAATCATATGCAAAAAATAAATAAAGGAAGTCATAAGCCATCTGGTTTCGGGGGCTTGGGATAAAAAATTGTAAATAGCGAGTAACCATGGCAACAGGATGCTACATGTCAATGGAAATGAACGACCCATTCAAAGCAAGCCCCTGTCAAATTCACTCAAGCGGAAAACCAGAAATCCCTGACAAGACTACGAATCTCCCAATTAAATTTATTTTTGTAGACCCAGATCACATTTATCATATCCCAATTAAATTTTTTTTTATAGTAACATTATTTGCGTCATGCAATCTACTTCAAGCCTGAATACCATAAACTGATAACAGATTTAAGTCAATTTTAATTAATTTTGAGTATCTTGATTTTTATCTAATTGTGTTTTTTGTGTTTCGGAAATTGCAGATTAATGTCATATTTCAAATGAAAAAAATGCATTTTTTTGGTTATCAGAATGATTTCCAAAGAAATATTAACTGAAGTCTTTTCTAGCTTTATGGTCTTGAGGCCTGCAGCTCTGAAATTGAAAGTCAATACAAGTAGTGCATTTAAAATCTCATATTCACATTTCTACCTATTTCTATTAATTTGCAATCAAAGCATGTTTCTGCATTTTAATCTTTATTCTCTGAAATATTTTTACTTGAAACATCTATAATTATATACAAAATTAATGTATAAATTCCAACCTTGATAAATAAAGGAAAAATTATTAAAAATTCCAGTACCTGTTTGAATACTAAATAAGACTGTCTATAGCTTTGCATAAAATTCTTGGTAAATTTTTATCAAGAACTCCAAAAAAAGAAAATCTCAAAATAAATATATAGGTCAAAATTAACAAATTATTTGACAAAAGTTTGGTAAAGCAATGCATAGCAATGATTTGTCCAAAACTGCCAATATTCTATGTACGCAATTCTGTTTTTCTAGGTCGGAATACTTTTCAAGGTCTTATATATAACTAAGATATATCTTCAATATTCTCATAAAAGTAGCACTTTTGGATCCGGAAATCCTCCTTCATCTATCATAACAGTCTTAGAACACACAGAATGAGAGAACCCCTATTGGATGTTTTGCTTTGACAGATCATCATTAAAAATTCAGCTTCAAACAGAATTATATGAACTGCCATAAACAAATGTAATTTAGTGCAAAGCATAAAAAAATCCATTAATTACTATGACATGGTAAAAGAAAAATAATGCTTAATTATCAAAATCAAGATATCTTAATCAAGTTAAGTTCCAATGAACTACTTAATTTGACTTCATGTAAACCACAGAGATGGTTGTTTCCTTGAAAGTATTTAAAGTTGGAATCAGCACTAACAGGCAAAAAATAGAGTCTTATTTCATCTGCTTTTTTTTTCCCTTGCCCCCCTCCCCGTTTAACATTTTGTTTTTGACTTATTGCTCTATGTAACAAGTCTGGCATAAGATAGAAAAAGAAAACTGTTGATCGATAATGAAACCGGCAGCAGAATTTGAAATTCCACATGATGGCATAATTATAATCATAAATTTCTATAGCTTATCTTATTTTTAATTGAAATATTTCTCAGTGCCTTAAAAAAATGTTGTTGTCAAGTTGTTGTTTTTTTTTTTTCATAAGGCTATCTTATGTAATTCCAACAATTCAAAAGCCTTAGAAAGCTCTCCTAATAAATATAAATTACATCAATTAAAATATTCAATTTTTTTTGCATTAGTTCCACAAAACTGACTTTCAATCAATAAAAAATTGTTAATTAAAGTTGTAATGTAAAAAAAAAAAACAAAACAGTTAATTAAACTGTGAAAATGTTATTTCAAATCAGGTTAAGTATGTTTTTATTCTTTTATCTTATGTACGTTTGAATCCCAGCAATTCAAAAGCTTCAGAGAGATCTCAAAATATGTAGTTCATTAAAATATTAATTTTTTTTTTAATTAGTTATATATAAAACTGACTTTCTATCACTAAACCACTGTTAATTAAAGTTACTAAAAAGTTAATTAAACTGTGCAAAAAAAAAATGTTATTGTAAAACAAGTTAAGAAAAGAATTTCCTTCATATAATTTTTTAACTTTTGTACTACAGATATAATTCTGAGAAAATGAAATAAGAATGTTGATTTAGCTGCAGAAACAAAAAGCAAGAAAATATATTTATAGCATGAAAACAATTGTTTTTCCCATCTAAATGTCTATTAATGAATACTGTCTCTGATTTTATTTTTACTTCATAAAAGGCAGTAAAAAGAGGGAACTATACAAACTATACCCTAAAACTCAGAAAGCTAAAGTTAAATTAAATATTCCTTGAATAAAGAACCTAAAATCAAGCTATATCTTAAACTAGACATAAAAACTATGTCTAGGAAAAGATGCCCCCATAAAGCGTACGACACTTGATCTAAACTTAAGTTACACTAAATTCCATATATTTTCTATTAACACTGTATTGTGTCAAAATTTCTTTGAAAAGCTGTTAACTGCAACATTGCTAGCCTAAGGAAATCAAAATTTTTTGAAAACCTTTAAGTTTTAATTGCACACTGCATACAAACCTCAAAAATCAAAACCTCTGAGATAATTAGCTGTTATACATGTGACTATATATGCATACAGTGAGATAGTGACCGAGTACACATTGCTACGCACTGCTGTACCAACCTGTTGAGGGGGGTGCCTGGAGGGGGCGGAGGAAGACGGACTGTTCCCCAACCACTGGGCCACCATCACCCCGGGGGAGTGGCGCACCTCTGGCCCCCCGGGGCCAGCGGGGGAGGACCTTACCATGTCGTGGGAGTGATGCATGTTGGGATATGCTTGAGAGTGATGACTGTTGCCTGGCAACATTGAGGGATATGTGGAAGAGGGAGGAAGTCCGTTGGTGGCTGACCATGGGTCAGGGGTGTTGTGACCAGGCCCATCTGTAGAAGAAAGAAAGAAAAATATTAAATTTTGGAATTTTTAGCCAAAGTGTTGGCATCAAAAATTCATTAAATAAAGAAAAACATATTGTATACAGGGAAATTTTTTGCCCCCGTTTTATTTTCGCTCTATCCTCCTTTGGGCTTATTTAAGATGGGACAAATTCTAAGAATACGGTATAATTTCTGAAACAAAACTATGACTGCGTGAATTTAAAACCGGGCAAAATTGTTTTCAAGTGTGAAAGGGCAAAAATTACAAATGGCGCAAAAAAAAAAGGTATACAGTACTTTGAAAAAATAGAAATTTTAGCAAAAGATTCAATTTTTGGCTTTTTTAACCAAAGTGTTAGCATAAAAAAACATAAAAAACATTAAACATAGAAAAACATACTTTATAGGTAGAAATTTTAGCAAGTATTCAATTTATGGCATTTTTGAACCAAGAGGTTGAGTTCACTAAAATTGAGCATCACTAACAAATCATTCCTTATTGGACTTGGGAGTTTTCTTGGGAGTATATTTTAACTTTGATATCTTAAAAACCTAGATATCGCAAAAGTTTTTTTTTAAGTCCCAGATAACAATGATTGACTGTATAGCTAGTACAGACATATTGACAACAAAATTTTTATTAATTTAATTTTAATTAAACTCTCTCCCGAAATATCAAAATGATTTACTTCAACACAAATTAATATCTGCGTTGCTGCACTGACTTAATTCCTACATATAAATAGCCTTATAATTAAAAAAAATCAATACTGAGTGTAATGTATTCCTGAAAAATTTTTTCCATGAAAAAAATTATGAAAATTTATAATCGTATACAATGCACTTTTGTTGTTTTTTAACACCTACGTAGAAGTTTGAAACAATAAAATTACAAGAAACTTATTAATAAATAACCCATTAAATTCATAAATCAAACCTAAATTCCACTGTATGTGATAACAAAGCAACAAGATTGCATTCAAATTTTGCATACCCTCCCATTATAATTCAAATTGCAGTCTGCATTTTTGGCACTACATCAAAAGGTATCAAGTAATGCAATTATGTCACTGAATTTAACGAGAACAGAATATGAAAATTAAATATTTATTGACGTCTCAATTCTTGATCTGAATTTGCACTGATAAAATATTGGTGCAGATCAGTTGACTCGTAGGTAAAAGACACGCAAAACAGCTCAATAAGGGATTTGTGCATTTAAAAAAAAACATTACTCAAAAAAGAATTTGTATTTGAATATTATATCATGACATAGTAAAATAGGCATTTATTTATCTTTGGAGAACATTTGGTTGGTATGTTTATTTGTCTGCTTGTTTTTTGGAGGGGGTAATATAACACTTATTTACCTGGCATGTAGTAAGAGTCCTTGCAAAACAATAAATTGGGTGATTTTTGTTGATCTGTCTGTGTGTTTGTGTGTCTGTTTGTTTGGGGAGGGGGTAATATAATATAGCACAAAAATTTGGGGGATTAAATTTGTTTATTTGTATTACAAGTCCGAAAATTTAAATGATTACATATTGAATAGGATTACATTCAAAACAACGAAATTAAATGCCAACGAAACTATTTTTTATGACAAATCAACGAAATTTTATACCCACGAAAATATGTGCTTTTACAGTAACATTTATTTACCTGGCATGTAGTAAGAGTCCTTTGAGAACATTGGGTTGGGTTGGGTGATATGTGTATGTCTGTCTGACTGTTTCTATGGGTTGGGGTAGGGTCGGGGGTTAATATAACATTTATTTACCTCGCATGTAGTAAGAGTCCTTCGAGAACATTGCGTTGGGTATGTCTCTCTGTCTGACTGTTTCTGTGGGTTGGGGTAGGGTCGGGGGTTAATATATCATTTATTTTCCTGGCATGTAGTAAGAGTCCTTGGAGAACATTGCGTTGGGTGATGTGTGTGTTTGTCTGTCTGTCTGTTTGTGTGTGTGTGGGTGTTGGTGGGGGGTGTTGGCCTGGGCTCAGGTGGGAGGGGTTAATATGACATTTATTTACCTGGCATGTAATAAGAGTCCTTGGAGAACATTGGGTTGGGTGACGTGTGGTATCGATTACCAGATTCACTGTACTCCTCGGGACTAGAGGGGTACATCTGTAATGGAACAAAAATATAACAGATCAACTCTAACACAAAATACACAAGTATAGTAGACACAATGAAATATATTTTTATTTTAATTTTTTTAAAGTGTAGTGAGCATTCTTTTAAACAAAAGTGATGTCTGTAGGAAATCACATTGATAAATAAACACAGTGTGATAACATTATGGTTTCCCTAAATCTTGTATTTGTCAATGAACTGCTTGCCTTATCAGCTCATCAAACCCTCTAAACATCCATCATCCTCAAAGACCCTGTAATGTTTTATCTAGGGTTTGGTCAGGATAACCGAAGCCTACCTATATTTTTACCCTGGCAGGGAACTAAAACAGATCAGCACTTATCAAATACACATGTAAACGTCAGATCTCATTCAGCGACCTTGAAAAAAAGTTATTATTTTGGGAGCCGGAGTTTTTCCCATCATGAAATTTTGAAGTCTTATCTACAAGGGTTTATTGCAGTTCGTTAACATTGGCCTCAGCTATTCATGAGAATTTTTTTTTTTTAAGAAGACAATGATCATAGTAATTGTAGAATATATAAACCAAAAGAACCAGGCACAGCTTGATACCTAGTCAAATGCCAATCAATAGTCATAAATGGAAATATAGATTTTTTAGTATGATTTGTGCAATATGATTTTAAACAAGATTTATGCAGGAGAAAACGGTGGCATCAAGGACAAAGACAAATTGTATGCACTTAATTCCTTTATTTCCAGAAAAATCTTTACTTCAGGCCACTAAAGATTTTATACACACACCCAATCCTGTTTTTGAAAAAAAAATATTTTGGTATTTTCAAAAATCTCCTACAAACTGTTTTCAATAAATAAAATATACGTTCAACATCGTACAGCTAGACAAACAACAAATTCATAAAAACCCCGAAACACTTAAAGGTGTAAAAACACCTGGCATCTCCTAATTAACTTGATTATGAAAACTACCAAAAAATCAACAGCAAGCTTTCCCGAGAAAATCCAAACCACATGTGATCTTCCAAGATTTTCACCTTCTGTGCTAAGCAGCAAAGCCCCGATTCTTTGAAGTTTTCAAATTGGATCAAAATTTGAGCAAGTGTATAATAAACTCCAGGCCTAGGGGAGGCTGAGATAGGCTTTGAGCTGCTGGCACTGGTTAATGCTGAGCATTTGTATCAACAGAAATAGACAAGTTTTTAGTAGCGAATTCACACCTATTTCAGTCGGATTATTACAGGACGTTAATTGGATTCATGTGGAAGGGAAAGCTAGAACTTGAAATCCAATAGGGAAAAAGATTTAATAACCACAAAAAGGATAGAAAGCCTTAAAGCCACAAAGTTGATGGCATAAAATGATTAAAACTTAATAATTTTTTATTTTGTTGAGGAAACAAAATACTAATGAAGGTTTATAATAAAATTGGATGACATTTTAAAAATTCTTAGAGAAACTTTTTATTATTAAAAATGTTTTGTTCCCGCCTTTCGCGAAAGTGGAGGGACATACATTAAATCAAATATTATATATATCATACATCATATTGAAGAGGAAAAAAAAAAATACATATATTACAGGTAAACCAAGAGAGTTGACAAGTCAACCTTAACTTCCAAACAACAAAATAAATATCAACAAAATGAACCATAATTGAAGATATAGACCCTTCTGATCTTCAACACCGAAATTGCGGACAAAACAGTATTCAAAGTCAATCACCAAATTACGCAAATTCTGGTAAAATGTAAGTTATTACCTATTCACTCAAATTTTGTGCACCAGAGAAATGAAAGCTTGATTGTCCTCAAACATTTTACTTGCACAACCATAACTAGCCCTTTCAGGATAACTACGGTACTATTCTTCTTTTGCAGGCCAAATTAAAAACGTTAGGCAAAGTGCTTGTTGACAGATAATTAATTGCCGTTTATTAAACAACTGCTTTTACGCCATATTTCAAAAAAATATATCATTTTGCCATGCAAATGAGTACAGTACCGCAGTTATCGTGAAAGGATCTTTTCCAAACATTTCCAACTTATTACATCAATGGAGTGTGTGTGTATTTGTACTTACCGGCACCCCCGCCACTTTAGTAGGGAGGTACATCCCCAGGGGTGGGGGTAGATAGGGGTATGTACAATACATCCGCCGATAAAAGTCCCTCCTCGAATCCAGGTTGAATGTTTGTGCCAGCTTCACACTAACCAGAAATTTTAAAATTCTAACGTCACAAGTTATCCTGTTAACTCAACCATAAAAGGGCTGTATTATTGCCCCTTTTAATCAAAGTACTGAGAGTACTCAAATTTTTCCTTTGTTGGATTACGTCCTTTAATTTACTGTTACAGTATGAATCTCAATTTTTTTCACCCTTAATTATATCATGATTTCTTTATGCACACTCTATGTTTCAGGTTTCGTAAAATTAAAATCCTTGTAAATCAAACAAACAAGCTCCAGGTATATATATATCTTTAGGTGAGACAAGGTGCATGACGAGAAACTGTGATATTAATTAATTTTCCTTTTTTCCACATTGGCTGCTTATAAATGGCGGAAATGAAGTTAAAAAATCACGAGATACCCTGTCAAGCTACGGTATTTTGATTAATTATTACGTCTTCCATTTGCCCCTATTCCAAAGCAAGATGTTACGACAACTTTCCGTTGAAATCAGCCTTTGTTTCAAAGTCAGCTTCATATATTTTTCACTCCTTGATGCGCACGAAAAAGTTTAATTTAATACAAGTCCAAATACAGAAGTAAAATCCTCAGAAAAATAAATTAATTCCAATGAAAAGAATTTTTTTTTTTTTTGGTAATGCCAGTATGACTGCATAGAATGAATAGCCTTATCTCGTCCTTCCTGCACACACAACCGTTTTTCCATCCATAAAATTCCAAACCCGAAGAAAAACAAAACGTACAAGTTGATGCATATACAAAAAAAAAAATCAAACTGTCAATAACATCCAATGAAATCAAACTTTGATTAAGATTCCCATAGACACTGTGTGTTACAAGGTGTGAGAGAGAAAACTCTAGTGTATGGGAAGGAAAACCGCGGATGGTTTAGCGGTATGGGCCCAGGAACTAGCTATTTCAACAAGGCTGGTGTGTTTTAACATCTGCCGCTGATTAGAGACATTGAAAATTCTCAACAGTTTTCTGGAGAAAAACAGTTAGAGAAGTGGAAGGGTTTGTACACATGGTCTATACCTATATATATATTGACCTGCTATATTTATGTAGACCTTTACATATCCACCTGTTTTGTATGCATGTCTACCTGTTAAATGTTTATATCTACCTGTTCACATCAAAACATCCTGTTTTCAATTAACTAATCTTTGATACACTCTTAGAAATAATTCAGAGTTTTTAATACAAATACAATAAATGTCAAAATGATCAATTTCAAAATATCAGCATAATTAAAAGCTACGTTTAACAGTCAATATAAAATGTTATGTTAACCTTTAGCAGAAATCCTGATTTAAAGTAATCTTCTGGTATGCAAATAATTTTTGTACAAAAATATCCATTTCAAAAATAAACACACACACACATGGAAATGCTTTTTTTGTCAACCGTCAAAAGTGCTCAACAAATTTCTTCAAAATGGCAAAATTTATCTCAATTTTTTTTTCCTGGTACATTGTGCATATTGTTTATGGTAAATTTAGCTATAATTTTTTTTTCAAGAAGCAAACATGAAAAAACTTTTTTTTCATACAGCCCTCAAATCCTATTCAGAAAGAAAAAAAGACCACATTTATCAAAAAACACATTTTTTTCATTGGTTCAATATCACTTCAACATAAATCTCGCTTAGCCTGCAAATCATTAAGTAGTATATATCGCCCCCTGTGGGGGGGCAGGAAAAGATAATATCGCACTTCTCCGGGACTTGGCACCTTGAGAAGATTCATCAGCTGCAGTTGAATTACCCAACCACCGGGAAACCTAACAGCTTGTCTATGTATTCTTACACCTTCCATATTTATAAACCCTGATTTATAACTAGATAAGTTACATCATGTTTATCTTAATGGGTGTGAGGGGTTTCTTCTTGCCGGGCAAATTTTTAACAAAGTATTTCCGTTACAAAGAATGTGTATTATCGATGTCTTTGGTATTAAGCTTTTTTTTTTCTTGGTAGATGCGTTTTTTTTTTGTTTTTTGTTTTTTGTTTTTTTTGTGCTAGATATAAGCACTTCCAACTTATTATAAACTTGGCACGAAGCGCAGGTCATTGTAACTTGATCACAGATAGGGGAAAGCATTGGGTGAATTTTTACTTGAAAGAAATGTTCTCGCCTTCGCACTTAGAACTCGGGAGAAAAACATTCGATATGTGAGGAAATGCAAACAAAAGAGAGAAGTGTCTTACCTTGTTAGAGGGTGTGAAAAGACAAACAATTAGATGTCTGAAAGAAGAACAAGATGAGAGACAAGAGAGAGATTCCTAACTAAAACTGCCAACCAATAAACTATCTAGAACTGATTCTAATTCATCTCTGTAGTTACAAACTACAGTCAAACCTCATTATTTTTAATGGACCCCTATAAAAAGTATCAAGAGACACGAAATATCCTGGCAAAAAAAAACAAAACAAAACAAAACAAAGAAATCATGGAAGGGGTTCACAACATATTTGTGGTATTTGAGATATCAGGGTTCAAGATATCAACTGTCATAAGTAAACAGATTTCAAATAATACACCAATTAATACCTGAATTACAGGCCAATCAGACACTGACCTCAATTTGAAAGACCAATCAAAACTAACCTCAGTAAGTTAAAAGACCAATCAAAACTAACCTTAGTTAGTTAAAAGACCCAATCAGAAACAGACCTTAGTTAACAGGCCAATCAGAAAACCTTAAAAGTCCAACAGACAATGACCCAAATTAAAGAAACCAATCAAAAACCGACCTCAGTTAATGCACCAATCACAAACTGACCTAAGCTAATACATCTGCCAAATCAAAAACTGACCACAGCTAATACATCAGAAAATGACCTCAGATAATACAGCAATCGAAAACCAACTGACCCATTTCTAATTAATCTCAATTAACTACTTAATCACAGCTAAGTCAGAGAAAATGATGCCAGCTTAAAGACTGAAGCTGTGTGGTCCGTTATCCTGTTACACAAACTTTTTAATTAAGACCTGGAGCACCATGTGGTGTGGCTCCCCCTCAATGAAATACCTATGTCTGGGAACCATCACAAGACAGCCTGAAACTTTCACTTCCTCTGGGAGAAAAAGTTTTTTTTTTTTTTTTTTTTTTTTTTTTTTTTGTAATGCATTTGTAATGGTTCCTGAGAGATTTCCTCAGGTTTCACACTACACAGTCGTTAAAATTAACTTTACACTCTCAGGGCTTTAAAGTTTTAGTGTTTCTCTCTGTAATAAATGCCTACTGGTATTAGCCAGTCTTCTTAGTTAATGCTCTGGTAGAAACTGGGGAACTTGTTAATTACCCCAATGTATTATAGATATAAACTTTACTGATGTACAACATCCTTTACTGTGAATACGCCTTTCAGTTTTCAAAGTTTGTTCTATTAGACTGTAATTGCCTATGCAGCATTTTAATCTCAAGAATCTTAATGAATTTTTGCAAGACTAGAATGTCTATTTAACAAAAATTTGGAAATTATTAGTTTATTAGGCCACACCAATTTGTAAAATAGTTCTTCGGATTTTCAAAAATAAAAAGAGAGGCGAGCGAGCGAAAATATTTTACAAATATTAATTTTTTTTATTTCATTTTTGAAAATTATGAGACGAGCGAATATATTAATATTAGTGCCAAAAATTTCTAAGTTCTTCTATAGTACACATGGGAGTGCAATTGAGGAAAAAATCAAGTACTTTCCCACAGGCTAGTGGCAGCTTTTGAGTTAATAGCCCCTAGTAAAAAGTTACAAACCCAAACAGAGGGGCAAAAATTAAAATAAATACTAATCTGGAGAAGAAATTAATTGCTGAAAAAGTCAGGGTACTGGGGTCATTCTTTTTAATATTAAAGTTAAAAGTTCTCACTATCAATATTAATCATGTATAAATTATTATGATAAAAAAATTAAATTAATTTAAATGAATTATCTTCCCTTTTTCTTGATCATTGCACTAGCTAAATTTGAATAAAATCAAATTCATTTTGTTTTCATCATAAATCATTAAATACACTTGAAATATATTTTATGTGAGTCACAAAACACTTATCTTTCAGTTCATTGGATAATCGTAAATAATTTAATGAGATATCTGCATGTATTTACCATAAATGGAGGAATAGAGGAAATTCGGGTTAGGAAAAAACGATCGTTTTTGGAAGTAATTAAGTCAGATAGAAGTACAAAACAGATAAGATTATGGAGATCCATTGACAATAGGAGCATGTTGTCTGGAAAATTTTAACTGGTTGGGAATTTTATAACAAATACAAGTGAAAATACCGATTGTTCTTTTTTGTTGCATTGCTTGTGTAGTTATGTTTTTTACTAGCCCGACGGGCTACCTCCTTGCAGAAAACAACTAGCCCGATCCCCAAAAATGGTAGCCCCGGTTGTTTGGATATGCTAACTGCTCACCCCTGGTATATACAAACAATTACTAGAGCATCTTGCAAAACTTTACAGACTCTGCTACAAAGTAAAAACACACACTAAGTCCCGCGCTTCTGTCATACAAATTTCCAAGTCTTTTATACGTTTTGTGTAAAAAGTCGAGAAAAAAATTTGTATTCGGATATTTTTGGACGCGCGCGCGAAATTTATTTTTTTAATATTATAATTTGGATTTGTTAAAAATTGAAGCGGCGAATCCGACGAACTATATTAGAAATTGGTATGGCCTTATTTGCAATTTCATACTGAAAAACAAGATTCAATGATTAGGTGTAAAACATGAATCAAACTGTAGACCTGATATGCTGACTGTGGGCTGTAGCCTACTTTAACATTATCACCCTTTTTTCTAAGCTAAAACAATGACAAAGATGAATGGGTCTTCCAGATGAGACTTTAGGTCCCATTTCATGAGGATCCCATACTATTCAAGCCCTAAGTCCTGCATAGAGCAAAATTTGTGGCATACATCTATCTCTATATAAAATAATCCTGAAGGGTACAAAACAATCGATCTACCAATCAATGAAGTTAATACTCACCATACCCCCAGGCCTGAGGGGTCGGGGGTAGAAGAACATGGGGAAGGTGGGGGGATAATTTCCGCTGGACATGGTTACATTTACAATCTCTTCATCAAACACATTCCCCGACAGCTTCAGTCATTGAAACCCATGAAAAACACATTTTTTTCTTCAAAATCCAATAAAGAATACATATCAAGATAAATGTAATTTTTTCTATTGCTGCAATTGGTTTGGCCTCGATTTTCCCCCTTGATTAGAACCAGATGTGTTTCGTAAGGCCACGGTATAAAAAACAAAAATTTTATATTTATATCGGCAACACGGAAGTGAAGAATTTTCACCTGTTTCTGTCAAACTTAATCACAGACTCCCTTTCAAGCTTTCATTTGAATCAGATGTTCAATGTAAATCAGTAAGAAGATGAGTGTTCCTTGCCAAAAATAACAGAGAAACAGATTTCCCGGCAAAAAAAAAAGAACCTGGCCCACAGTAGAACAGATGACTCTCTCTCTTCTCTCTTAATTCCAACACCTTGCTCCTTGCCAATACACAGAGTCTGCTGCTGAAGTTGTGTGCTTGGGAGTGTTATGTGTGTGTATGTGTCCCACTTTTTCTATCTCCACTGACTAGCGAAGCTACGCTCACAAACTCACAGAAAAGCGCACAAACAGCTAAAAACATCAAACTCAAATTTCAAATCAATTTTTTTCCTCTTTCAAAACTACAGAAAATTTCTGTTTAAAATAAAGTAATTCTTAAGTATAAGAAAGGTGTAAACTTTTCAAAAATACAGGGGAGGATCAGGATAATCCACTAATCCTACACCCCCTCCTCTTCAGAATGGACTGGCCCAGCTTCAGTAACAGGATATGACCCTCGCCCTGATGGAGGTATACTGCACCTTCTGATGAGTTCCAGATGTTCCCTGCGTAAACTGACAAAAACATCATATCTTTTCCTGTAGATTCCTGATTTTTTTTCTCCCTCTATTTTATTTTTGAAAACGGCACTTGAGATTTTTTTTCCTCCGTCTATGCCATCCTCCTTGCTTCTTCTATTATCTCCTTCTCGTTATCAATGAGATAAATTTCTTATCAATATTTTTTTACGCATTGCATCCAAACCAACAAATTATTAATATACTTGACAAATTAATACTTGGAAGATAAAAACATCTCATATTAAGATTTTTCTTCACAAATTCTTTTTTCCCTTATCATTTTTCAGTTGTGAAAAAAAAATTCACAGCCCCCACTTCTCCATTCATAAACACTCTCACACTAATATTGTACACCTGTTTAGTGTGGTGATGTAAGAGTTACTGTTCCTGGATCAGCCGCCAGACAACAGACCAGATGGGGCTACAGACAACAGCTGCATAAGATGGCTGTGTCTCATCAAATGCTCCTACTGCACAGATGAACTTCATCAAATCATTACAACTTGTATAGTTATCTACTCCGATCTGTACAAATATGCTCCCTAATAATAAAAACTTCCCTTAACAATAAAACAAATAATCATCATCTACAATTCACCATTAATTCACCTTATAGTATAGTAATGAACAAATGCAAAAAAACTTTTCTTAACAATAAAACAAAATCAGCATCTACAATGCCCCGTTAATTTACCTTATAGTATAGTAATCTACTTGAATCTGTACAAATGTGCTCCCTTATAAAAAAAATTCCCCAAACAATTCAACAAATAATTATCATCTATATTTTCCCATTAATTAACCTCCATTCCTTGGCAAAACCACTTACAAAAAACTTCAAAGCCCCTCAAAAAAAAACCCTTCAACAAAAATAATTTGGATTGACATTTATAACCATTTTCATCTTTTATTTCACCCTCCGAGTTGTCTAAATCAAAGTTGGAATGAAGCATAAATCACTTATACTTTCATGTTTTTTATTTTATTTGAAAGAAGAATGAACACACACAACTTCAAGACATAATTTTTTAAATACCCAAGCACAGACGTCTTTTGAGGGAAAAGCATGCTAGCAATGCAGCTACCGTTGCTCAGACATAACAAAACCCCCCAACACGCAGCAGCCCTCGTTTAACTGCGTGACATAACACCCTCTAGACCTCCCCCAGGTGTGAGCGCGCTCCGTAAAAGTCCGTTACCTGCCAGGTATATACAGGTACAAATCCAGGTAACATACACACACGACCTTAATCCCCCCTCTTCTCCGATTCCAAAAACTTTAATCCTATACATTACAGCTTCAGAAAGCATGTCTTTTTACTACAAAGGGAATACCTATGCTATATTTCAGGCCATTTTAGATCTCTTTACAACACACAATTCTCTTTAACACACACGATGGTGTATTCATTTCAGCTGTTTCTTCTGAAATTGAATCTTTAATAGACTTTTTATCTCCTTTGATCTTAATACTCAATGTTACTACAGCATAACATGCTTTTTAAAATATATATGCTATATATCATGACCTAGAAAATTTAACTATGTTGGTTTCAAATTTCAATGACAAGGGGGTATTTAGTGTAAAACTTTTAAGTACCCCAAAAATTAAAATAGCATGGTCTCTCTCCATTCCCAACTTAAGATTTATCTATCCATTTACATCATTTTTGTTTTTCAATTACATATTTGACCTCAACATCTTTCCTGTCCATTCTTTCAATGTTCAATACATAAATGCATTCTTTTTTTTTTTTATAACTCTCTAGTGTTAGGAGGTAAATATATTCTCAACCCTCTCAAAAATAACTCCAAAAGCCAGAGTGACATTGGCCTAACGCTTTTGAACATCATACAAAAAAACCCTCCCCAAACATCTTGAACCCATCACTCGGCCCAAAAAACGTCAGAGGCAGTCGTCCCGATCTTCTCCCAGTGTCGTTTTTATCCCCCTTGTTTGTATGCGGACTTCCTGTGTATAAAACCTCGGCTCTTGATTTACCGCAAGGTAAATACACGAGACTTGTGAAACCCACGTCAGCCAGATTTCCTACATCTGGTAGCTATTAGCAGCCGAGCATGGAGTTTTTGCACTTTTTATCTCGGCTTCTGCCAACTTTTTTTTTTCTCTTTCTCTTCTTTTTCTCTCTCACTCTCCACATCTGTGAGAGCCAGCTTCCTTCTTGACCTCATTATTTTGCTGGCGAAACTTTTTTTTTTGTTTAATCCATTTTTTTTTCTTTTTATTGCAATTATTACTTCTACAGGAAAGGCTTACTTAAAGATATTCAATAAATATCAGAAAGTTTACATAAGTCTGAACACTTTTTTTAGACTAATTAAAAAGTCATCAAGTTAGCACTTCAAATCCCACCTGTTCAAGTTTACTTATCTATATATATATTTTCGACCATGCCGTAAAACCAGGTGTGTTTACCTTAACATCAAAGAACCTAACAACCTCCTAATCATCACGGTAATCACCATTGTGCACTTATCCTGCATAAAAAAAACCTCATAATTACCTCATTAACAATGAAAAAACCTTAAGGAACTTGGACATTTACAGCACAAAAGAGCTAAATCATTTGTCAGTGCAAACTTTTCATTTAACATTTTATATTTTTATGAGTCTATTTTTAAAAATTCTTAATTTGGTAATCAGCAGATTCATTTCTTTTATATTTTAATTTCTCCAAATTACATTTAGAGAAAAAAAATATAAATACAAAAGTTCAAATTTTTATAGTTGAATTTTTTTCTTCAATCAATCAAGTTTTTTTTTCCTTGCTTGCAATCAACCATTACATTTGATCATTTCTTCTACAATTTTAATTTTTTTTCAAATATCTTTAAAGAAAAAAATTTAACAAAGCTGAGATCAAATTTTTTTATGTTTAAATTCCTGTTCCAATCAATCAGTCTCTTTCCCCTCTTTCTTGTGATCAAACATTATGCATAATTCGTCTGTCTGAAACAAATTATTACGAGTCTGTTAACTTTGCCCCTGATTCACAAACCATTCGTCACACGACCACAAAAAACCTATTACAACTGCTGGAATGAGATGACTAACTCATTATCAACAATTCTTAATGCCACCAAACTTATCAAAACAATACATCTTTAACAGAAAAAAACTTATATGTTAATTACATAGTTCCTTAGCTTTGATTAGACTCCTACGCTTATTAACCACATTATTATCATAGAGTTATCTACCTTTGGCCAGTACTAACAATGGCACAAAAGTCAACAGCCTTTCAAATTTTAGTACCTTTTTGAAGCTTTCTTCTTTTTCTATTTGGTCACAAAAAATTTATCAACTTAAATTTAACATTTCAACTTAATGTTCTGTCAATGATGTGAATTAGGGAAACTAAGAGTCTGAGTGAATTTTTGCTCATAGTTATTGCAAAGAAATTGTCAAATCCCTCCATTTTTTTTTTTTATTACATCTCAACAACTGTGACCACACTCTCTAAAGGCAAAAAAAAAGAGATAATTTCCTTAACTGTCAATTAATAATTAACTTCACTCCATTTTCTCCCCCAATTAAAAATCTGCATGCACACATAAAAGACCACTAATCCCCCCACAACCCATCCCAAGCCAGTCAATAAAACCTCTATCCTCCAATACAGGAGCGTCGTGTGTATATTTTTTTTCACCGTTTTGACAAACATGCCATCTGTGACCGAGAGTCGATACAGGATCTTGGGATCTCTCGATCTATTCTACAATGGCAACAGGTGTTCGTGCGATTTCAGGTAAACCAAAGAAAAGAGATCCGCTTCACTGAGCGACAATATACCGACCTAAAGGGCCACTGTGTAATCCTACACTTACACAGACATAACAACACTGAAGGTTTTACAAACTCTTAACATGCTCAGCCCAGAGAACAAAAAAATGTTTCCATTCTAAAATCAGAAACTTTAAGGAATCGGGTCAAATTGTCTCGATGAGTTTTGGAAATATTTTAAATTAACTGAATTTAAATGAACTCAAAGACCTACTCCTTTTTTTTCTTCTTGCTAGGGTGCATGGCTTTGGGATTTCTGACACATTGGGAAGTAGGTCAGTAATTAAGCAGCTGAAAATCCTCTGACAATTAAGACATTGTCCTTGGAAAATCTCTTTTCCATTTTCATTCACTTCATAAAATAATACATCTTCCACATTTATGGAAAAAAAAAAAAAAAATGAAAAGCTTGCAAGATTTTTGAGCTGTACAACTCAGTTCATATTGTGTCCTGGAAACTCCAATTCTCTCTTTAATGACAGATCCACAAGGGGACCTGGTCAATGACCTGTAAAGATGTTCAATGAACCATAACCACTTACCTTTGACCTTTTACCTGAAGCACCATGAGTACTACCACGACGACCTGTCAAAATATCAAAACTGCTTCAATTTTCAGGATATTACACATAAACTATTCTTCAAATTGAGTCTAGCTGCTTCATCTTTATTAGTATATTAATTGTTTAACTGCAGTGGAACAAATTTCTATGACTTCTCTTTTCTCAAAAATTTGATATAGAACTTTAATTCATTTCAAATGGAAATCACAAAATCTAATGATTTCTGGGAGGACTTGAGATCTATAAAATCAATGTTGTAATCTGCTTAAATATGGTTATGCTGGAGAGAGAGAGAGAGAGAGAGAGAAGGGGGGGGACAGAGAGAAGAGAGGGGGAAGAGAGGGGTTTATAAGAGAGAAAATGTAGAAAGAGAGAGAGGGGGGATAAAGGGGAGAGGGGAGAGAGGAAGGATTTGAGAGGGAGAGAGAGAAAAGGGAATTTGGAGTTGCCAATGTTACCTTTTATAGACATATCTTGCTGCTGCTTGTAGAAGTACGGGGATTTTGCACCAGGAGAGAGGGAGTCAGGAGACATTGGAACGTTGTTTCCCATCATTCCCTGCAAAATACAAAATCAAAATCACATTTATTACTGCACAAAGCATATCTAGACTGTTCTTCTTATTCTAAAGAGACTACCAAATTTAAGGTGGCTTGACATATAAATTAAACAATGGACTATTTCAGCCTTTAATAATGAAGAACTAGTTCCATGAACAGCTGAAACAATTTGAAAATGACTAACCTACAGAGACTACCAAATTTAAGGTGGCTTGGCCTATAAATTAAATAATATGGGCTATTCCAGCCTCCAATAATGAAGAGCTATTTTGGATCCATGAACATCTGAAACACTTTTAAAATGACTTTAAATAAATATTTTTTTTTAACCTTTTGTCATTCTGTATTTGAAATGTTCAAGGTCTACTTTTAATAAGCTTCAGCAATAGAGACCTTGAAGATATTTTTGGTAGTGGTGGTGGGGTAGTTGTTTAATGTCCAATATATGGGTGACGGTGATCTGGTCATCAAAGTGCACTAAAAATTGTTTTTAACTTTGATAGGTATGTTTGACATTATTCTTCTCCATTATTAATGCATATGCACCCTCCATTATTTTTATGTATGATGCACTCTAAGTTGATCCTAATGAGGTGGATGAACTGATGTGTCTCTTCATAGAAATTAAACCCCAGTAGAAAATCAGTGATTTTGATTTCCTGGTGCAAGAGAAATCTTGCTGCTGACAAAAATATCACTCAGCTTTCCCCAAGCAAAATACATAAATCAACTGAATATATCAAATTTAATACAAACTGTCCTTTTTTTCTACATATAGCATACTGACAGAGAACTCTGTACTCTAAGCAAAATGCCTTGACACAATGCAAATTAGTCCCTCAAGATTAAATTTTATGCATCTTCATCTGCATAATACAAATGCAGGTAAATGCATAGGTCTCCCAGCACTTGTCAAATTAAGACACAAAACGAGGCAGAAATACAAAGTCGTAAAAAAAAAAATTCGGAGAACTGTGCCACCTTCAAATCAGTAACTTATGAATGGTCAGAAATGTGACATTCGGAATCAGGAAATTAGCTAGACAACGCCTTCACAAATTTTTTGGAATTAATGATCAATCTTATGAGGAAAGGACAGACGGTTTCATACATTTAGTCAACGTCTTGTAAAAATAATTTGTTTTGATTTTTTTTTTTGCCCATTGAAAACAGATTTGATCATGAATAATGCTGAAAAAATGTGAAATTTTTTGTCGATTTGTTGATGATTTATCAAAGAAAAATTTCTGCCTTTTTCTTTTTACTACAAATCATTTTATAAACCCCTTTTTTGTTTTTCAACAACTTAAACACTGATGGCTTTTCTTTTAACAATCGCCATTCCATTACCTATAAACATTGTTCTGCCTTCAACTCTCTTGCAATGAATAAATAAAAAAAAAAATTCAGGCTAAATTTGTCGCGCGGAAACCTTGTTTTTTTTCACTAATCCCAATAAAAGGAGGGCTATTAAATCTGATCTTAGAGCATTACAAGATACGATTTCCATCGTTATTACATCAGCGTTACCTCATGGCAATGCAGGAAGAACCTTGAATTGTAAGACAAACAAGTTTTCAAAGAGCGATGCCCTACTCAGAAAAAAGCAAGATTGACTCATTACCATGGCTAACATTTTTCTAATTATTCTATTTTTTTCCTTTAAAAGTTTATTTTTCATCATAGAAAATCTCAATTTTTTTCATATTTTCATTTAACCTTTCATTGTTTTATTTTTGGTATTAGAGTAATTTTTCTTGGCTTTGACTTTTCTGAACTCAATATCACATTAATTTCTTGGAAATCTTGGTGAACTTCAATAACGTTAGACATATGCATTAAACACTTGATCTGAGTTAATATCTTCCACATACTTTTAAATCTTATCAACCACAGTCCTCAATGTTGACAAATAGGTAACAAATTTGCATATACATGTAACATGCAAAATCTCACCCAAACCTTATTACCATTTTTTCTCATCAAACAAAAATCTAACACCTTTCCAAAACAAAAACATCTTTTTCTCTTTTGAAACAGCCCTAACGATATAGTGATTTAATTGACTCGTTAACCATTACACACTTAATGATTTAGCCCCGATATTTAATTACCCTGAGCAATCATCATTAATGCCAATTAAACATTTGTATTCACCAAACGGAAAATAAATTTAAAGAAAAGCCCTGGCGTTTCCAATCGCCATGATCTTCTCTCTATCATCTCGCACCAGAACCCCCCTTACGATCTCTCCCCATCCCCTGCTCTTATCTACCTATCACAGGTGGGCTCAGGTGCGCGTCTTATCTCCTCATCTAATTAATTTACCTGTAACGACACCTGAGCTCGGCCATGGGTTTTGTTCTACATGTCAAATGCTACAATAAATCTCACACCAGCCAAGTGAGCAGCCACTACAGAAATTGACGTTTTTTTCTCATGATTGTATACAATGCTTTAGGCCATAATAAAGATATTCCTAGATTCTCATCCCCGCCCGCCCCGATTTTTTTACCCCCGCCTCAATTTTTTTTTTATTTCTGTTTTTCTTTGTCTTAATTGCTTTATTACCACTCAACTTTCGTTTTAAATCCCGCGAAAGTCGACATGATTTTGACAGCTGAAAAGATGGTAATTGCTATAATACATGCGTGTATATTTTAAACAAGGGTCATTGGTTGAAAAAGATCGGTGATGATGTGAAGTAAGAGATAATTAAACCTTTACTATGACTTTTATTCGGGTATTATAGATAAAATTACACCGATTGACCAAGTCAATAAAAAATCTGCAAAATTGAAAAAATAAAAAATATAAAATAAAAGCCGCCCGCCCGCCTCGATTTTTTAGAAAATTCCGATGAGAATCTAGCAATTTATTTATTATGGCCTTATTCCATTCCTTTTTTTTCTTTACGATGTAAAGATTTCATTAATTTATATTATTTTTCTTTAAAATTCTATAAATCAAGAGAAATTTTTGAAAAGAAAATATTTTTCTCATTATTTTCTTCCTCTAAAAGGTTCTATTCATTAAACTTTAACCATCCTGCAAACCAAGACATAGAAATTAATTAATTATTTTTATTTTCATCCGTTATTTATTTATTTTTTTTTTCAAAGGACAAATTATATTATCCTTTTCTCTCTCTCTTTGCAATATAGAAAAAATATATCGTTATTTCTGAGATTTTGCAAAAATCGTTGTTTTCGAGACTTTGCAATAAAGCAAAAATATATAGTTGTTTCCGAGACTTTGAAATAAAGCAAAAATATATCATTGTTTCTGAGACCTTGCAATAAAGCAAGATATCTTTGTTCCCAAGTCTTTGCCTGTATGTAGTAAAACACTAATCTTTGTCCAAATACTTAACACATCAGTAAGAGAAATTCTTCACATAGGCCTACTGTGTGTCTCCATTCCTTTCAAATTTTTTTGTTCATAAAGAAATTTATCTAATAGGTGTACCAGGGGGGTAAACTTATCACCAGATTTAGGAGTTCATTAATAATGGAATTGGATGAAAAATCTGATTGCAGATACAATGAACCGCACAAAACAATACATTGAAAGGACACCTGTTCTTTTCCCCAGCCAAACAAATTTTTACGGAGACAGAAATTTCAACTAATGCTTTACCTCTCTTTGCAAAAAACGAAGCTATAACCTCAAAGTTTTTGTTAAATGTAAATAATCCAATCAAATGAATTACTAATTTTACTACAAAAGCTCTCATTCTAAAGAACAAAGCGCAATTAAAAGATGATTTTTCTATTGGACCCAGGTCATGGAAGACAACTTTGTGAGGTGAAGGAGGGGGTTGGGGGTTTGATTCAACTGCATATAGCAACATATATGAACCATACTCATTAAAACATATTCTCAAGCTTCAATGGTGCATTTAGGAAAATATCTAAATATCACAGTTTTTTATATGATAGCAAGAAAAAAATCGCTCTCCTCTGGGGCTTTATTGTTTGATAAACCTTACAAGAAAAGGAGAGAAAATTGGAGAATTTGATTAGCATTCCGATTCCCAAGAGTCTTTGGGAAAACACAGTCTGTGTACAGCTATCACCTCCAGGCAAAATACAGGGTTAACAGAGAAATAGGACTGATGTTTCTCACTTGCTTTAGAGAGCTAATGATTAAGGAAAAATTTCACTTTTAACAAAAAAATTTGTTATTTACATTACTACCCAAATATGTAAATTGTAATTTGAAATCCAGAAAAAAAATTTCTAATTCAAAATTCATTGCAACCAAAACACAGGGTATAGGGCTCACAATTTTTTTTAAAATTCAGCACTTGACTAAAATTCAGCACTTGACACTTTTTTTCTGGACTCTAAAACGTCTACTACATATCTCAAGGGAAAAAGAAGCAGAATATTGAACCATACTTTCACCTCATACAGACAATAATTTTTTCTTTCTCAAAACATCCATTCTGATTTTCTACCAAAATAGAAAAGAAAAAAGAACTTGATGCTGCCCTGAGGCCAAAATCACCATTAAACACTTGATTTCATACAACAAAAGAAACCTATACCATCTTCAGCCATTGACTTTTTCTTCCTTCAGATAATGAAGAGCGGGGTCTGGCCATGACAGGGATTTCTGATCTCACAGCCTTCCCGCCGAGTTCACAAATACAAACTTGTTATATCTCAGCGAATCAATTAACCGGTCCTAGCTGCTAGGTATTGTCCTAGCTGGCCTCCTTATAGCAGTAACCAAGGACAGTGGTCTTATCTTTGTTGTTGTGATGGGGGACGTTAAAGAGTAAAGACTATGTAGGGCAGAATCTGCTTACCAAGCCTACTCAGGCTAAATATGTAATAACTGAAAAATCAAATTCTGCTACTAAAGCTATGTTGAACTAATCACCATTTTAAGCCAGATGTGACATCACTTTATCTACTTATAAGAAGAATAAATATTTGGCCTTTCTTCCAAGATTTTAGGCATTTCTGTTCTCAAAAACCTTGTTTGCCTTACATTTATATTACTTGGGGTGGGAGGGAGTACATAAGAAACAGCTAGAGCTATTACTTTCAAAGTCTTCTCAATTCATGTCAAAAGGATTCAACTGTCCCTAAAATCTGTGATTTCTTAAAAAAAAAAAAATTCACCCATAATTACATTTCTTCTTTAAAACCTCAAATGAAAATGAAGATCTAACTAAAGGTTCTTGTCAGATTTTGCAGTTATAATGGTCAAGAGACTTGAATTTTCTGTACACCACTACACTGTATTAAAGAATCATGGATTCACTCTAAACATTGATTTTATTTTAAGTAGAAAATAACACTCACCTGAGAACCAGGTATAGGTGTCCTGTAAGGCATATCTTGGGTCTTGCCTGAAAAACAACAACAAATTTGAGAATTGGACGTTGCCTCATTCCTCACTAACCTATGGGTCTGAAAAGTCATAAAAACTTAGGAAAAGGAAGTCATTAAAGCAATACCTGTGTTCACAAAAAAAGATTCAGAAATTGTTAAAATTTTGTCTTGCTTGAAAATACCAAATAAACTATATCTCTCGTAAACAGACTGTTTCAAAAGTGTGATCTACAGGTTGAGCGAAAAGCATAGGAACTAAAGGCTCTAAATTATATAATAAAGAAAGGCATCAGAAATACAGGTGTACTCACTATTGATTAAGTTTGGAACTTCGTTGGAGAAAGGGTGCATGTTGTCAGTTTGGCCGTTGAAGTTTTGGTCATACATCTAAAACAGAAAAAGTATCATGTTTACATGTTGTAACGTACTTGGACATTATAATTTTAAGCAAACAGCAATATTTTTTCAACATTTTAAAAAGCAGCCTTTTTTTTCCTTCGTTTGTGGCAGTTTCTTGAGGAAATTTATATTGCATTTCATAAGCAGTTGAACCTAGGTATCTTGAACACTGATATCTAATGCTTGTATGGGTCTTTAGTATGTAACTATTCCCTGCTATTTAAGGTTAACTGTCTTTCAACAGTTATATAAAATGTCTGTAAGTTAACACTTACCTGTCTGTCAAAGGAGCCTGGAGGGTTATTGGAATTCCACGAGCCTTCATCTAATCCTACAAAAAAAGCACAAAACGTTAATCTCGTTACTACAAACTAATCATGGAAAATCAGCTAAATCTGTGCAGTTGACTTTTTTAAAAAAAATTTTTTGAGGCTATCTTCCTGACATAGCTACATTCCCAAAAGCGTTAATCTCGTTACCACTAACGAAACTACCACTAATGAAAATCACTAAATGATTATCATCATTTCAAATAAAATTAAATGGAAAAGGAAACTAAAGAATATAAGGTTAAAATTACTACTACAGCTAATTACTAGTATTGGAATTAAAGAAACATACCAAAGTCATATTCCCCAAACATAACAGATCTATCCATGAACCAAAAAAGTTCCAACTTTTCAATTTTCCAAACAACAACTTAACACACAAACAAACAACACAAAACTAAGACCCTTTACAAAGGAATCACCACTTTTATGAATGTACATACAAGTCCACAAATAAACTTGAGGTGCGTTCATTTACTAGGTGAATTCCAATCAGCAATACTACTACGCAATGCCTCTACATTCACAAATCTTTCATGCTAGCCCCCCTTCACTTCACTCTTCCAAGTTTAGTGTGACATCTTTATACTGTCATAATTAGCGTTCTGTGTTAGGTCCATATACACATCAAAGGGTCACCGACAATTTTGGCCAATTTTGACCATGAATGCGTAACACAGGTTCCTGATTTATTTGAACCATATAAGAATAAATAAACCAGAAATGGAGAATTATTATTGGACCTACTACAAAGTTCTGACCGATCTGGGACATATTCCATCGCCCCCCTTCTCCGATGCGTTATTTATTCCTCATTTCACTGCAGGAAAGTGTAGATCTGAGAGCTCTTTATGTGATAAATATGACACCTCATTAGAATTCTTGTCAATCCTTCACAAATATTCTTCATTCATATATATAACTTTTTTGTCCTTTCTCTTTTCTGAATATCCATGTATGTTTGTCCATGTCATTTTTTTCTCTCCGTAATCTTTTTTTAAGCATTCTGATTTTTTTTTTTTATGCTTGTTTGTTTTGGTTTTCTGTTTTTGGTTTTGGATTATTATTGTTTTATTTTTGTTTTGTTGTTGTTGTTGTTGTTTTTTTTTTGTTTTTTTTTTTGTTTTGTTCAACTAACAAGATGGAATTTTATGGGGAAAAAATCAACTTGTTCCTTTCAAAAGCTAATTACAACTTCATGCAGTGCTATATCTTTTGTCTCTTTTTTATTTTTGGATCCAATACACTAAATTTCCTCACCCCTTCCAAAACAAATTCTTTATTAAATCACCCCCAAATCCCAACACCAGAGATTGTATTATCTGCCGTTGCTCCTGCTAATTACCATGTTTGTCCTAATTGACCTCAGGGTTGGAAATCAGGCCATTTTATAGCCTTGCAAAAGGCACACATCGCATTAGAATCAATAAACGGTTCTCTCTCTCTCAGCTGAGGAGCTTCCTACAAACAGCTACTTGATGAGGAAGCTAAACAGACTGCAAGACATTGGCTGCTTTTTGTTAGTTGATAAATGTGTTAATTATTTGATTAATTACTTATCAATTTTAGATTTTCAAGAATATTTCATTAACTTATTTTTTGGCTTTTGATGACCTTGAATGAGAATCCATGGAGAAAATTTTGTTGTTGTCTTTTTTTAAATTTACATTAAAAATATTTACAGTAAAACTGCAGTACCTCAAAACATTTTTTAAAGCAGTGGAGTTTTTTGATGTATGATGACTGAAAATCTTTTTGTTAACTCCTTATGCGAGGTCTATAAAAATATTCATTATATTTTCAAACTTCTCAAAAAAAAAAATCAATTAACTTTTTATTAAAAAACAAGATTTTTCCTAATGAATAGAACAAATTGTAAAAATCCAACTTCCAGTAAATATTTATTTAACACAGTTTTTCCCTCCATCAAAAGCTCCTTTTTTTCTCCTGAATATACACATACACACCTCTAAAATCAATTTAAAGCCCTGTCAAAATCTTCACCTCTGTAAAGTAGGTCTACCTGGACATTATCAATGGTGTGAATTTGACGGATCTACGAGCATTCCCTAATCCCTAATTCTATACATACACTAAGATAGGCTTGGCAAATAATGGGACGGTTTTTGGGAATGTATATATATGACACCTCGATACAAGCTATAGGCTACATGTAAAAGGTAAATCTCCCTCCCCCTTCCCTTTTACACACACAGGTAGCTGGATCCCCCGTTTATCAGGAGGAGAAGGGCCCTCACTTCACACGTACACACACATACGGGAGGGTTTGTTTACATTAGACAGGTGTTAAATGAACAGAAAGAGCCAATGGAGATAAAAACTGCCAGGACACCGGACTACACAAAGTTTGACCCTTGACCTTTACGAGACTCTGTAATAAAGCATTAGGTCATTCCTGACAGAGCTTTACAAGTTAACCTTAAATATATATATATTTTTTACAAGAATACTTAAACATTTCACTTGAATCCTTTTAAGCTAAATATGTATATACAGGAAATCTAATACTTGTGTAGATCCTTAATTTGGGTCAACTTTTAAAAGTGGGCCCATTAACATGGGTTGCAATAAATCAGCACCTTGAAATTTTGTGTTGTAATTAATGACGTTTACATAAGCCCCTTTACAACTAACAAATTTATTGCTGTCAACACTCTATCATTTATCATTACAACACATCTGCCCCCCTTTTTTGTCTCAAAATACAATTCCATGCTCATAAAATTTTACTGGAACAATGTCGCTGGTCTCACCACTACATATCATCATAAATTTTGTCAAAACATGCATCCTAATTTTTGTGTCATTTGGACTGCAACTTTTCTGCACTAAAAGCATTTCAAGGCCACCCAATGGGATGTAATGGGTGAAATTTCCATGAAAAAAAAATTTAAAAAATTTTGGATCCTCCACATGAATTTCAAAATTTAAAGTTTCTGTGACCAATTTATTAGTCATCAAGTGTGATTCATATTTTGTTCTTTGTTTTCTAGGGAGGTGTTTGCTTCAAAAAATAAAGCAGAAACTTGAAACCGAATTCCAAAATTTTTCACAACACAATCTATATTTACAGTGGACCTTCAGATAAAGATTGAAACGCCTTTTCCGAAATTTTTAAATGTCATTTTGTCTTCTTTAACTGGTCCAAAATATTTGGGAACAACAACAATACATATTTATATCCATCAAACATATATTTTTTATTTTTAACAAATCCACAAAACATTCGGTGCAATAAAGAGCAGCTAAAACTATGGCATTGCAGAGTGCACCGTCACACAGTGCGATACACACAGTGCGATATTTTTGGCACCTTCCCACATTCAGCCAAAATTAATGTATTGATGTACCTAACACTGAGCCCTCTCTTACATCAGTGCACAGAGTTACAGGGGCTTGTAACATGAAACCAGCAAACTCTCCCCACTGCAGCAGAAAGCATGACTTTTTTTCACTATAAGTATACATGAGCATCAGGGCTTCTACAATCCACAGAGTGTATAGTGTATTATTTTGTGATAAACCACCAGCTTCCTCAATCCATAAAGAGAATTTTTTTATCTTTGGTAAAATTTTTCTGTTTTATTTTGTATCTGATTAATCAAGGGGTCAAAGAAGATGCTATATTATTAACATATAAGATCCCATCGGGGTGGATGCAGCTTGGGTGTCACAAGAGGGAAGGAATAAGGGTCGTATTCTTCAACTTTTCGAGATTTTTTAATTTACAAAAAAGTTTCATGAATTTAATCCAATAACGTCAGCTTTTTTAAACAGATTCAAGATTTCTGTATAAGTAAAATACTGATATCAGCTCCCGATTGCTAATTGACTAAGTCCTCTACACACTCAAAAGATTTTGAACATAAACAATATGACATGAACACTTCCCAATTTCATTTGCTGATGTGAACATGAACTGATTAGAACACCTTCACATCAACTGACACTTAAGAAAGAGGTACCTGATTTGAACCCAATTTCATTCTTTTGAAACATGAACAACTTAATTGTACACCTTCACACCGACTGACACAAAAGAAAGAGGTACCTGGTTTGAATCCGAATTCCATGTTTTGGTTATTCTGTTGGGGGTTGTTCTTCATCACAGCATTTGATCCAACCGGAGGTGAAAACATCTGTTCAAAGAAAAAAAAATTTTAAATTCAATATTCCACAATGATTCTCAATAATATAACTAAAAACAGCACAATGTAAACTGCAATAAATATAGCTTCATTGTAAAATAATCATATTACTTACCCATGAAAACATTTTAAAACCCTGCCCAAAATTTTTGATTTAGCTTGGGGAAAAAAATGATTTTTTTTGGTTTCAAATTTGCAAAAAGGATGAAGAATGAATAAAACATAGGAAAAAGGAAATAATACATGTGTATAAAGCACGATAGTCAATTTGATGTAATTTATAATAAGACGTTCAGCTGTCCCTGTCAATCAAAATCTCAATGACTTGCACAATAATATTTACATGTAAACATGGCATTTTGTTATATACATGTAGGTCCTGTTTGCTTTTGAAGCACTAATTTGATGATAAATCAGAATTTCAATTGTGAAATCAAGCAGTTTTGATGTTTTATCCCTATATAGCTTCATGTTGTATTTGAAGTGTTCAAAATCAGAATTTAAAGTCATTTATGAAAATCATCGAAAAGTCTCCTGAATTAAAAACCTTTGATAGTTAATAATGTTTTCCACATTTTTCAAGTCACTTTTTTTTTCACCCATTGAAGTATAATCAAAACATGACAGGTGTTGCTAATTGAACAAAGATCATTACTTAAGTCTAGTAATTACAGTTACTTATCAATAAAATTAATCTGTGATGTGTTTTCTTTCAAGATTTTCTTTCCCAATTCTTACCCAGAATTTCTCTCCCTTTTATCTTGTAACCCATGCATCCATACTGTCACCCATCAAAAACCAACTTGTTAAATTTCTTTTTCCACAATTTGCCACCATTTGAAAACTGACATGGCTAAAAGCCTAAATCTCTTGCATACTTTCTCCAACCCCAACCCCCAACCCCTCCCCCAAATAATACTACACTGTATAACATATCATATCTAATTTAAACTTACCATTATATACCCTGGTATTAACAAAATATTTTTCTGTAATTATATGACAAAATTTTCTCTACAACCCAGACAGTTTTATAAGGAGGGTAATTTCTGGACTAATTCACTTTGTTTTTTATTTGTAAATTCATTTACCCCCACCCCTTTTATTTTTTTTTTTTTAACATTTTATGTCAAAATGTGATCAAACTTTCTTTATTACCAAGTCAATTTGACAACATGTAAAACAACTCTGTGTGGGTTCTTATTGCCTATGATGAACAACCTAACAACTGACAGCTCAACCATAAACTGGTCATTAACGGTCAAGGGGGAACCAGTCACTGAGAGATAAGTCCGTACTAACTACCATTCATCTGTGACTCTCGTAAAAACCCACCAAAACATGTTCGCCCTAACAAGGACTGATCAACGAATCAAGCAATGATATCAGCGTCTAATGACAAAAATCTTAAACCTATCAAATTAATACAAGTTGAGGTAATTGAATGTAAGACTATATATATAATTGGCTAAGGTGTGGTTTTCAGTTAATTTAATCTATTTAGCGAGTACTTTTCTAATTTCTTTACGCCTATAATATGCAATATTCAATCAAGATCCATTTACGACATAATATTAATAATCATATTTTGTGTTTATTTTTAGACTTTTCTACCTGGAAAAGCCTAAAATTCCCTTCACACTGTAGAATCTATTGGGTATTTTTTTTCAAAGATTCCTTTTGACTGATCAACATAAAAGTGTGTTACACCCCAAAACCCCTGACCTGAGCTTTCATCTGGACCTCCTGGGGATGGACTTGAGGTGGAGGGTCCTTAAAGGGTAGCCCCTAGGTATCAAGCTTGATGGGCCCTTCTCTTAACAGAATTCTAGATCTGCCACTAAAGATATTGAACAATCTTGGCCATAATAGTCATCAAAGAGGTTTAGCAAACCAATGCTTAAGTGTAGCAGGAGATTCCCGAAAAATTCTACATCCACCACTAACGTCATTCTCTAGTCTTGGACATAGGAATCACTGATCAGATCCCCTTCAATCAGTGTTTGGTCCATCATCCTTACTAAGAAGAAATCCTAGATCCACCACTGAAGTTACTGTTCAATCTTGGCAAAGAGAATCATTGATCCCTTCAATCAATGTTTTGAGTCCATCATCTTTACTTACAAAAAAACCTAGATCCACCACTAAAGCTTGGCCATAGGAATCATTGATCCCCTTCAATCAGTGCTTGGTCTCCATCATAATCTTTATGTAGAGAGTTCACCAACCTCTCCGTAATCAACACACGTCCTCATCTGGTGGCTGACTTTCTCTCGTAATCAACTCTCTATACCTGACGCTATGCGATTTCCTACCCCCAAGCTCTCGCAGCTAACCAATATATTTAATTCACAGTTAAGGTTTTTTTTTCGTTTTCCTTTTTTTTTTCTTTTCGCAGCAGGCTCAAGGATAAAGTTGGAATTAGAAAACAAAGAACTTAGTCTTTATACCTCCAGCACTTTCAGATCAAGAAGGGCACTTGCTGCATTAATCTTTTTTTCCGGATTTTTAATCAATGGGATTCCAAAAAGGAAAAGGCTGTTTAATTTAAAGAACAAAACAAAAAAAAGAACAATTTGCTCATCTTGTACATTTTTTTTACAACAAGATCAAAGATTAAGTAGAAGAAATGGAAATTACATAATTTAAGTTTAAGTACTTTCTTTTATCAAGTACTTTCAGCACAAGAGTTGTACAATTTCTTTTCCTGACTTTCAATCAATGGAAATTCTATCAGGGAAGTTTGTGCATATTCTTTTAATTTAAATTTAATTGGCTTAGTTTGCACTTTTTCCTTCTTGGATCTGAATAAGTAGCATTATATTTTCATCTCTTTAAAACCTCATTTTTGTGAGCTGACCTAGAAAACATAAATTGTCTTTAAAAATCATCAGTTCATACATCTGTTGTTCCTTTTCCAGAAGAACCAGTCTTCATCTCTTTAAAGTTTCTTCTTGGCAATTAATTTTGAAGAAGCGTCTTTTCTGGAAGACCATCAGTTTGTCAAATAATCTCTTTGTCACAGAGAAAAGTTCATCTTCAATTCCCTACAAGGTCAAGGCCACATGTACAGAAGCACACATTTTGAGTGACTTTTGCATAATTTTAGATAAACTCTTAAAGGATTAATCACAAAGAGAGCATAACACAGTATTCCCTCTGCAGCAAGAGATCTCCATTCTATAACTCTCTAATGCTGAAGGTTGTTTCATGTTTTCACTTCTGTTTTCCCTTCACAGATGGATTACAAGCACCATTCTGACACAGTCTGTCATCTGCTCCCACTTATCACTGGCTGAGCCCTAGTCTGCCAAACACTGGCGTGACCTTGGAGGGTGAGGCCACCTGGTGGCCCTGTCAGGAGCCACCATCTGGTTGTTATGGACAACAGGTGCTTCCCACACTGAGGGGGGAATTATTGATTGGATTGATATCTAAGGAATGTGTACTGCTGCAATGTGTTCCTATTCAATACACAACCATTTCATTCATGATTTTTTCCCTGACCTTGTTTCAACTCTTACTACATTATGGTCCCATTTTTGATTCTTGATATAAGTCGAATAAGAGGCTTTTTATTATTTTTTTTTTTACATTTTATTTTGTTATGCATTCCAAAAAAAGCTTTTAATTTTAAAAAGAATTGCCAATCCCTATCAGAGAGAGAAAAAAATCTATTTTTAAATAAATGTTTCTTTGCTCATATTAATTTTTAAAATGTGTTTTAAGTATTCTACTGTTATAATGACTTTATAACATCTATTTTTCAAAGAAACTAAACATGTACAAACACACAATAATATGCAAAATCTTGCAACTTGGAAAAAATAATGCTAGACAAAAGTCTGGCATCAAGGATATTAATATATCCAGGATTTTGCCAATAATATCACAGCAAGCACCCCTCCCACTTTTTCTATGAATTTTTTTTTTTAAGAAAATTTTACCCTAAAAAAAAAACCCCTAAAAACCACGGGTTATACAGCCTTAATTTGCAAGAAATTTTCCAAGAAAGCCCTATTGTTTTAAACCACCGCTTCCCTTTATGCATAATAGACCCCCCTATAATAACACAATCTCTACAGTCCAAACAGATTTCTTTCACCAGTGTGTACTGAGGGGGGCACCCATGTCTCAGGCTAACAGCTGCTCAAATTTAACAATCTCATGCCCTAATCTCCAACCTAAACACTGACAAGACTTTAAATGACAGTTCTTGTGTTACCTTTACACAGGTAAACTTTTCACAGAGCACCTTTAAATTTGCCATTTCAATCTCTATTTTTTTTTTTCTAAAATCTTCTATGATTTCTGCTTTTAATAATTACAAATTCATGGACAGCCTAAAAAACAAAACAACTTATCTTAATTTTTTTTTCAGTTTTTCTTTCTTTTCAAAATTCTTACCTATACATGGAACTACATTAGGTTTGACCTTTGTCGTCAGTAACCCCCGACTCTTTTTTTTTTTTTGTATGAAAGCTGAGTAGGGAACAGCTGTTGCCTAGGATGTTCATTCAGGCATGAATTTCTACTTAAAAAGGCCATAAAATTAGTGGAGTTTATAATACAGAAGTAATTGCATGTGGAACATTTCTTCGGTCTGAACTCCCATAAGAATGAGGGACCCTACCTTTATATTCACTGACCTACCTACAACAACAGAAAATTACCCCGCAATTTTAAAATCATTCTTTCTCAATTCTACAAATATTTGAACATCAAAAGCGAATGTCATTAAACCCCCTTTCTTCAGTTCATTTATATGCAATCTACTTTCAAAATTTCCTATAAGCCTTCTTCCATCAACCCCAATTTTTTTCTTTCCAAAAAAAATTTCCCTGTAGCTAATTTGTGGGTTTCTTAAAATTTCCGATTTTAACCTGATTTACTCTTAAATCCCATGATCCCTTTGTCAAATATTTAAAAAAAAATATATTCTCTCCAGCCATTGGACAAAAGAAAAAGGGGGTATAAAAAAATCTTCATCAAACGAGATTACGGCTAGATTACACAGTAATGAATTACAGTACTTAGCGTAAAACAGATTTGGCTGGATTATCACACCTTGAGAGACTTAAAATCAACAGTAGGACTGATTTTTCTGCCTGATTTTACCCACACAAAGCTAATCTTATTTGAAGTGTGCGATCGGTTCACACCACTTTCAATACCAATCTCTCTGGGCATTCTTTGAGCGGCCTTATTATTGCATACTTCATTAAATTCACATACACTCGCACATACATAAATACACTCCTAGCATACCTATAGTCTTATATTACACCTAGTATTCTAGCTCGTTATTACCAATATAGTCTTTTGGTACATAACATGGGGGAATTTAGTGCATTTAACCTAACCTGCTTTTTCTTTGTCTCAATTTTTTTTTTAGAAATAATATTTTGTGTTACACTTAGCACATTAGCATATATATATATTTAGAAACTCCCAACTTTTAAATGTTATCATTTGCATAAAGCTTCAAAATTTTTATAGGGATTGCATTTGCAGTGAGAAAGAAAAAAATATTTATAAAACATATTATAAACTTAATACATTTGCTTGTTTTTTTTTTCTCTTACCTGTCTTTGAGAATACTTTCCCCAATGTAATATTTCCCACAATTTTAGAATGTTTTTATTCAAAAAAAAAATAGAGCAAGATTACATAATTCCTCTTGTCTTGAAATAAAGAAAATTCTTGATAAACATGAATTGACCAATCGGTAAGAAGTAGATTAATAAGCAATAAATAAATAAAACGTTAAATTTAAGGTCGTACATGACAGAAGTCATCTTCAGCTTTGTAAGATACAGGATTGTTCAGAACAATAAGAATTGCAATAGAAGGGGACATTTTAAGAAAAGTTGGGTGTCTTGTCCATGGGTTCCTTCCCCTAGTGAGGGTTGATGAGGAGGCAATATCGTAAGAACTGGGGGATTACATCATTATAATTTATGTGGGGTGAGGGCAGGATTCCATGGCACCCCCAGGTCTTATGCATACTTCAAATGGATGATGAAGGTTGTCTATTGAATTCCTTACAATGACACAACTTCAGTTTTAAGTCTTTCTTTCGTGAAGTTTGGGGATGGGGGTGGAGGGGGGAGGGGGGTGCTAGTTAACTGGAATCTTCAATAATAAAAACTAGTAACTCTTGTGACGACCCTCAAGTTCCTGGGAATGTAACAGTGTAACGGTGTCTTACCTTCGCAGTACCTGAAATTTTGACAACACCGACAAACTTACCGCACTGAAATCTAACAGATCGGAAAGCTCCTTATCCGAATGCATATTCATCCTATCCCCAAACGTTCCATGGGGGGTATTGGGGTCATTCATGGCGCCGCTAAACGACCTGTAAAACAGAGACCAAACAAAGACGTTATACTAACCGTATCAACAGTAACATTGGGCGGTGCTTGTCGCGGCCCCCCATGCTGGGAGCCGTATTGTGGTGGCTGCGGTGGGAATCGGTGATGCTGATAAAACGTTGCATTAGACGAGCGAGGAGGAGAGGTATAAACGTTAGGGAGCATGCTGGGGGGTCCCTCCCTGAAAAACGAGACACCGGGCGGGGAATTCATCCCCTCACCGCTGGGGTTATACCTGAAACGACAGACGTGAAAACAAAAGGTAGGAGTAGGCATGCAAAACAAAAGCAAACAGAAGAGAAAAAACAAAATTAAAAAGAGATAGGTGTCACCAAGAAAAAAAAATCCAATTTTAAAAATTATTAATAAACTTTTTCGTTTAGTATATTTTCCCAGTCCAATATGTGGGTTTTTTGTGCAACATTTAGGTGGAATTTTTTTCCAATATATATTTTCTGTTCAGTATCTTTACATTTTATTTTTTTATGAAATAATCTTTTCGCTATGATGGACTGAATGAAAATTGGGCACATTTGGAATTCTTTCTTTGGTGACCATTTTTGCATATATACAGTTCAACCTGTATCTTCAAGACCCTGTATAAAGAACATCCTGCTTTTAATAGGGATGTGCAATTTTATCGGTATACCGGTATATCGCGATTTTTTGTTGCGTGATACGTATCGTGATACGGAGACCTAAATACCGGTCTTTAGGTACATACTATAATGTCCAGAAATTATTCATTTATTTGTTCAATCTTTCAAATTACAATTACAGAAAGTATAAAAAATGTTGTAAAAAGTGAAAAAAACGGCATCTTACGGTCCAAACATAATTGATTTTATATATTGTACATAAAAATTTCAAGAAAGTAAAATTTTGTTTTCTAGCATATTTTTTAGAAAAATAATGACTTTTCATATAAAATCATTTTAAAAACTGCTTTTAAAAATATCATGATATTATCATGATATTGTGGGAAAAAATTGTGATATATCGCGATACGAAATTTTTGGCGATACCCATCCTGCTTTTAAGTTAAGTCAGGATATCAGTTCAAAGTTCTTTGTGGATTACAATGACCCTAAACCATTGCCGAAAAAGTATTTCATAAAGGGGTACGACTCTGTGTTTTCTCACAACACCAGTGACAAATCGACAATAACTTAAAAAACATCGAAATAAAGTCAGGCCAAATAATCTGTTTTGCTCCAGGATGAAAAATAAAATCTAAGAGATTGTCTCCAAACTGAAAATTTATATCCATGGTCATCATGGTCATCAAATACTTTTGGATTAATGAGTTTTGTTTTTGTTTCTTTTTTATTTAGATCTAAGTGTCAATTTTGCTATCATCTGCCCTTGGCGTCAATAGAAACAGATTGTACTGTACATATAAACATAAACCATCAAAATTATAAACATGCAAGAAAGAAAAATTACAATAAACATGCAAAGAAAAATAAAAAGGGAAAAACAAGCAACACATTTTCTAGCTGGAAATTTTAAATTGTCTCCCTGATCTAACTTTTCATGCCATCTGCAGGCCAGGATAGTTAATTTGTAAATATATGCTGCAATTTTTTTATGAGATGAAATATTATCATTTTTTTCCCATTCATTAACAGTTACTGCAGAATATTATGTTAATGATGTCGAATTGATTAATACAAAGGGATTTGATAGCATCGTAAAATAATTTTTTCTTTTGTTTACATTCATAAAATGAAACAGAAGCATCAAGTTTCTCGTATGCTATCATCAATATGCACTTGTGTAATTAACAGACAGACAAAAATAAAGGGGGGGGGGGGCTACGAACCCATCCCCACCGTCCCCTTTCCAGTCATCAGATATCAATCTGTTGAGCTATATTTGCCCCCTCCTGCCCCTATTAACAATGAGTCAGACATTTTGAAAGCAAAAAGAAAGAAACATATATAAAGGTTTTTTGGCCTAAAAAGGTAAATAATTTTTTTCACAGGACTATGTACAATATTTATGAAATTAATTTGCACTTTTATTTCACAACTAGATAAACAACATATGCAACAAAAACATAATCTGCACAACAGAAGGAAAGATTCAAAAAAAAAACAAACAACAACAACAACATTAAAACATGCAACTTAAAAAAAATAAACAAACATTCAACAACAACAAAAGCGAAAGAGGGGCAAAAAAAAAAAGAATTTGGCATGTGGGATTACAAATCTAGAAATTCCTACTACCACCAAATTTATTGTACTGAGATGACAACACAGATTAAGGGTCTAGTTCTACTGGAGATCTTTATCTGACAAATATTTCACACGTCCAGTTTGCACTGATCAAGATAACCCAGAGAAAATACACACAATATTGACTTCCCCCAGGTAAATACAGGGGCATTGTTTTGTTGACACTTTTATATTTTTTTCAGAAAGAGAAAAAAAAAATTCTCTTCATGAATTTTAATGAACCCTGTAAAAAAAAAATGAAATTTCACAAATGGTGTGTGTATATTAGTGTTGAATTGTTGGGGTTTTGTAAATAATGTGCCAGGTGTATATGGGAGGGGATCTAAGAATTTAACATTATCTGAAGATTGAACGCTTGTGAAAATTTAATACATGAAATTTTCCAGTACTTTGAAAGTTGATGGGACATTTTTTTTAATATGAAATAGTGTCCTTAGATATATACAATAAACATCAATGAAGCAAGGCATTCCACACTTGTTATTCATGCATGACTGGATATATAATACATGGGACTTGTTATGCATGGGGGGGGGGGCAGTTAACACATCCCCACCCACCCCATTTGAGGCTATTCACAATGAATTTTTTTGTTTTAAACCTTATTTTAACAAAGCCATATGAACTAGTTTCACATCAAGCACTACTTAACTCTGCAATGTACTTTCTACTTTTTGGACCTCAAAAGATCATCAACAAACTGATCACACATCTCTAAGAATGAACTGTTTTATTGTGCACATACATTATGTATTAGAAATAGACAATGTTTGTCTGCAAGTTTTTCGTACACATGAGAATTCAGACAACAAAACAAATGAAAACAAAGAAGAGACATTGACTCTATTTGGCTGTAAACAGAATTTTAATCATGTTAATAAGGAGAACATGTGTTTTGACAAATATGTACTATAGGTTGACTCTTACATCATACTTTGTAAAAGGGCAGGGAGTTATCTTACAAACTTTGCTTCCAATTCTTGTCTTTCATATTCAAAGGCAGATATTTCATTTCTTTTGGAAGATTTTTAATTTGAAGACAATGAAATCTTAACAAATTTGCTATGCAGGGACAAATAATATAGACAGTTTATGAGGAAAATTAACACAATTCCCAAAGAGAACTGCCTATATTTAGCTGCAAAACAATGCAGTAATCCCCCCCCCCCCCCAACAACATTGCTGCTGAATAATTTTCTTCAGAAGGTGTGATTAAGTCATTTCAGTGATCACCAAATCATAAACCTAGTATCGGAAAATAAAAGTGAAATGTAGTACATGCACATTTGTTCAAGACAATTTTGTGTAACAGGCACCTGTATGTATATGTTAGCTCAATAGTGCACATGGAAAATTTGCAAAGAAGTGATCAAGTCAAGGTAGATTTTGGCTTTGTTGCATTAGGGGTATTTGGTACAAGTTAGTTATACTGTCAGTCCACGTACATCCAACAGGTATGAAAAGAAAACTAGATGCTCTGAATGAAAATCGGTGAATGGTAACATTTTGCAAAAGCATGAATAAAAACATTGTGGGAACTTGCACATGTTGGGGTAATTTTAAACAGACATCTAATGCAGATGTGCTCCACACATGTGTTTTTAGCGTATATACAAATAGTGTAACGTAACACATGTACCGATTTATCAAGGGGGCAAACAGATTGGACTGATTTTCATTATGAAGACTCCATCTGTTAATTTTCATGTGACCAAGTTTAGTGTCTGATGGCTCTAGTCTGGGAAAACACACGTATTGCTAGCAACAGTTGTGACCAGACCATCTGTCAAGCTATAGGACCTATAGACAGCCATTACAACTCTGTTCACCAAGTTAGGAGGACACACGATTCAAAATTCTGGCACCTTATCTTTTTTCTCTCTACTCTGCAACAATGGAGTGATAAAAATTTTCTGGAATAATGGAGTTGTTTTTCAGAGTGGATCTTACGAAAACTAAGTGTATTGTTTGGTGCTTTGAGAACGAATTTTGGACTTGGATAAACTTTAGGGCGACGGATCGACATGACACAAAGACATTGCCTTATCTAGACCTATCTTTGGTAACACTATCAACTCTTTGAGCAGCCAAAATGGCGACCGACTTCAGAGGTCCCGAACACGTTTTGGAAATCTTACCTTGCTCGCCTCTGCTGCCAAGCTTCGCTACTTTCGGTTAATCCGCCAGAATTTAACATTTCCCACTCACTGCCTGGAGATCTAGAAAAATTCCAGACCTCTTTTATCGCTAGAACATCAACTTTTTTCGCTTACTTGGTGTATACCTTATTTACCCAAAAGCCCCACGATTGACATGTTTCGCTATCCCTTTGTCGCGAGCAGCGTATGTGATTCGCCCTTCACACATATCCCTCCGCGCCCAACAAAGTAATGCTCCTTAAAATAATAAGCAATTATCCTTTATTTTTTCAATCTTTCTGATACTTTTTTATGATTTAAAATGAAATTATAAAATGATTTTCATGAATCAGATAATCGTTATTGATTTTGAATTGTTGATCTTAGGGACCTATTTCTTATGGCTTTCTGTTTAATATGCTGAGTAATGCGGCTCATGTTTTCATCAGATCAAAAGAGCACTTGGTCATGAAATGTTTTCTGTATTGTTTTTGAGAAGTCGGTATAATTCCCAGTCATTTTAAAATATATACCCGGTTCTAAACATTACAACTTTTTCAAACTTTTTAAAAAAATCTTTAAAAATAATAGATTAATTAATCTAGTCACAAGCATAATTTTTGTGTCATATAAAAATACATTAGGACAGCATCCTACAAAATATTTTTTTTTTAATTTTAATCAGACTAACTAACAGTATAGTCAATTAATTATTTATAATCTTCTGATTTATTACGGCCTACAGTAATTTGTCTTTCAAAATAAAATAAGGGTCTTTTTTTTTTTAATTCCATATACTAAAAAGTTTAAATGATTCTCCGTGGTTTTATTCAATTTAATTTCTTTCATGCCCATCTGTTGAAAAAAAGGGGTCATATGTACACTAAAATATATATGTTTTAAATATTGCATTGAAATATGATGCTCGATCAGTTTCGTGTTTGTTATTGCTTTTTATGTCATAGGCTTTTTCTTCACAAGTACACCCAGTTCCTCAGAAAAGTTTCGTGCAAATATACCAAGATTAACAAATTTCCACAGAACAATTAATTTAGCCATCTATAATCTGTGCATTACCGGACAAATAATTGAAATGTACATGACATATTTCCACATCTGTAACTGACATCTCGGGAGAAGTCGCGTAATTATCTGTGTACATTTCCCGCGACACCTCTACTCGTCTTGTATTATCCTCACCGCAGGGGACGGGGCTGGGTACTATACACGACACTTCACACCCCCTGAAGTTTACAGACACATTGAGGTGGCGGGGACTCATCACTACAAATCTCAAATTAGGCAGCGGGACATTTACCGCGAAGTTACATCAGATACAATTGTCAGTTTTACACATTTTTCTGTCCGTTTCTCACATTTATACAGTGTACTAGTATTCCATTTGTTCATGTAGATCTGTATTTTAAAAAAAAGAATAAGTGAACATACGTTTTAGATTTTAACTCTGTTTATTTACTCCTTTTGCATATTTTTAATATACTTCAGGTTGACAAGAAAAAGTATATATGTAAAAGAGAGAGAGAGAGGAGGAGAGAGAAGATATTTGAAAGAGAGAGTTGTAAAACCGTCTGATTCGGCATTATGAATCCTACCTCGTCGGGGTTGGGTTGGGGTCTCTATATAACTTTTCAGTATATGTTTTTTCTTTCAAATCTAGAGTTTGCATGATACAGCAAGAAAGGGAGGATGAAACCATTTAAATCAAAATTTAAACTGAGGTCGCAGTATAGATGCTGCTTATGGCACCAAAAATTAATGTTCAAAGGAGCCGAGTACAGGTCTAAATTTGCAGCCCTCCACCAGCAAAGCGGTAAAGAATCAATATGAGTGAAAAATTCTCGAAGGGAACTTTAAAAAAATCAGTTAACGGTGTATTTTAACTTTCGATTTGTTTTGTCCCATGACTGGGGTTAATGTCAATAATAAGTTACTCATTCAAAATTATATATATGAAAGATTAAATCTTCAAATACATGTACATGTACACACAAACCAAACTGTATCAAACCACTTGATATTTTACTAAGATGTGACGTTTTTCTATTGTGACATAACAAGTACTTGTTCGACGGTGGCCGATTTTCTTTTATTCATTGTGACGTCATAATAAACATTTCTTTAAAAGCGATGAAAATAAAAGGAACTTTTCTTTGCTGGATTTTTTTATATTAAAAATAAAATTGAAATTAATATTTTCATAGAGGGAAAAAACTTTATCATTTCAATCGGTTCTTTGCTTTTATAATTTATTAAATGTCCTTTTACCATTTTTTTTTCCCATATGCTAATTTTTTTATTTGTTAAAAAGTGTCTCGCACGTCTATCAATAAGTCCTCAGCAGTACCAAGTTACATGAACCAAACTGTATCAAACCACTTGATATTTTACTAAGATGTGACGTTTTTCTATTGTGACGTAACAAGTACTTGTTCGACGGTGGACATGTACTTATGTGTAACGTAAGGTGATACGAGTTAACATACATTCCTCGGGGGGGGGTCACTCCTTCACTGTCTGGCCTCACACGGGGGGGGGGGGGGGGGTATTGTTGGGGGGGGGAGCATAAACATGAGGTTTAACTGTATCTTTACTGTTGTGTGAAAAGTTGAAACGGGAACCCCTCCCTCCCTAGCTCCCTTTCACCCTGGTTATCAAGTTTTGGAACAACAGACTTTAATTTTTAATTAGATTCAATGTCTAATATATATTTTGTTTCTAGCCCCAGTTAAAAATAAAACCATATTTATTGCTATATTGTCTTTTATTAATTTTCAATCTGATCAATTTTCAAGTTGAAAATGATTACATGACAAATTAACCCTCCCAACTTCAGATGGAAAATTAATAGAAGACACTAAAAATAAAAATACCTAAAATGAAAAAAAAATTACAATACAAGATGAATAAATTGGATACGATACAAAACACACAAAAAAATCATTTCTCTGTTGCCAACGTTAAAGTAGCTCTCTCTCTCTCTCTCTCTCTCTCTCTCTCTCTCTCTCTCTCTCTCTCTCTGTACCGTCATGTATTGAGTACTGTCAACAAGTAAAACATTTTTGTTTAATCCAGTCTATGAGATATTTGCCCCCGTTTGTCCCCCCGCTGGGACAGCTGGGTAAACAGACAGACACACACCGAGCAGGCTGTTACTCCCTGTTATCAAATCTCGCGTGCCGGATAAGGTCACGGCGTCACCTGAATGTTTGCTTTACAGCGAACTCTATAATTTACAAACCCTTATCAGTTGATAAAAAACGTTTATTTCGTTATTAGTAATTTCATGTTATACAAAATCGATGACTTCGTATAACATGAAGTATTATAAAATATCGTAGTTAAATTCTGTTGAGATGGCATATGAAATTTATAAGTATGGCACGTGGATCTAGATTAATTGTTTTATTGTTTTAATCAATATTGGGATCTCCCTTTTGATATTTTGAAATTATGTCCTGTTGAGGGTTAAAAATTGTCATTGGAAAGTGAGAACTGTATTTCATATAACAAGGTTCAAAATCAAATGCAGTACAAAGCACTTCAGGCCTAAAATTTAAAAAATATGGTTTCTTTGCAGTTGCCTACCGACCCACTAAAATACACCCGACTCAAACTTTTTTTCAGCCATTATTTGAAAAGATTTTTTTTGGGGGGGGGAGTTTCAATTTTTTAGGATATTGAAAATTGTTTAACATGTGCAATTTTCTATTTTTTGTTTCAAAATCTCTCAGTAAGTGACATAAAAGATGTAGAGCTTTATTTACATTAAGTAAACCTATGAAAATCTCTTTGATTTGTAAACCAACAAAAACTTAATAAATAAAATCTATTTTTAGAAAAATTATACCTATCAATTGACCCACTCTAAAAATATAGGTCGGCAACTGCAAACAAAGATTTTTTTAAGCTTATTTGAAATGTGTTTTATATAGAGTTTCAATTTTTTAATATTAGAGAAATTGCAGAGTGCAATTTTCTATATCTCTCATGCACATTAATAATCTATTTATAGAAAAATTAGACCTTTGGATCGCTTAAAATAAATTTTGTGTGTAAAAAAAAAAATTTTTCAACACCTCAAATTTTTTCAAAGCGATCTAAAGTCCTGTGGTTATAGCATTATAACAAAAGCGCTGACGGACAGTCAGACAGACGGACGAATAAATAATAATTCAATATTAAGTTCTGTTTTAGTATCGGAGTGTATGAATTTTAATAAAATGCTCGTTTAAAGGTTTAGTTGGATTTCTCAAGAAGTTGTAATACTGACTTGTGAATAGGTCATAGAAAAATATTTTATTTAAAGAAAATCAACGAACCCTCAGGGTACAGATGTCGGGGGGGGGGGGGTGTCCAGTCCCCAAGCACCTGTGACCTGTGATACATACAGGACAATCAATTCAGCATGACACCTTTCATCTTAAACAGTATTGAAGGACTCTCAAACCATGCTAGCCAATCGGATTGCTTCGCAATGGGTGTGGAGATGACATTATTTCTGATTCGCAACTTAATCCATTTATGCACTAAAAAAAGGAATAATATAAGTCGATTTTTATTTCAATTTTTAAACTATTCCAAAAGCCCAAGAATAATTATATCAAATCATAAGATACAAGTAGATATGTGGATCTCTTCTCTAGATAGATTAATTCTGGAAATAATATATGACGACTACACTATCTATAATGGTATCTAATTAGTGATTGCAAATATAGATTTCTTTTATTTTTTCCGATAAACACGCCCAAATTTATTTGTGAATGTCTGTAATACATATTGTAACAGGAAGGATAGGATAAATCTATTCTGCATGCATTTTGTTTCGCCCTGACCTATAGAGGGGATCGGAAGTCGGGACCCCTCCAGAATTTTTAGAGATAAAGAGGTTGTATGTAAAAGTAACGACCCTGGACCCCCCCCCCCCCCCCCCCGGCCGACAAAAATCGACCCCATGCGCGGATTTAAAGGGGGAGTCAGGGGGGAGGTCCAGGCCCCCTGCCATTTGCAGAGTTATGAAATGTACATACTGAATGAAGTAACTAAAACATATCCCCATCAATCCTTCCTTGAAAATACCGATTCCTGTAAAAGTGGTAGAAACAGTTATACTCAGAGGTGAAGTGGCTACCCTTGCCTCCCCCATCCCTCGAAATAGATTTTTCATGCTTGAGAAAAAGTTTACCCTCTTTGGCTTGTCATTGGATGGAGTTTATTTAAATTCTCAGTTTAGAATTTTCCATGTTTGTTTGACTGTTGTAATCCGACACCCTGCCAATTCCGATACATTTTTTCCCCCAAATCCATTTCGGATTAGACACGTTTCATCATATATACTAAGGAAATATTTAAGATTCCTTAGGTAGGAAGAGTGCAACACCCTGCGATACTTAATATTGACATTGGGAATTTTTAGGTTTGGACTGCGTGTTAAATTGGAGTGGAAATTTCAGCGCTAGAATCAGGACTCTGGTTTACTGGTTCGTTATGGTACAACCTCCCCGAGAGAGCCAGCGACCTGCACATTGTTATACCCCCCACTTGTTTTACAGCTGCAAACATTTACATGGTGTAAAATACAAGTTCAACATTTCAGCTCATGCAACACGCAAAATCAGAGAGATAAAAATTTAATTGCTAAAGTATAGATATTATAATAGTCCTCATAGCTTAAAAAAGATTTCTGTTAATTTTCAGAATTTGATGAAGACTTAGTACATGTATATTCTGCATCAAAAAGAGGATAACTTTTCAATATAGTTCTCTTTTAAGGTGAAATATCCATCTGTATTCTCCAAATTTCTCCAATTTTTTTTTGTAAAATTACCAACATTGATTTTCATCAAGAACGATAGCATTACTTCAAATGGAAAATAGTTTAAAGAATGAAGCATTGAACTGTCCAAACGGGACAAAATACCCCCCGCTGGATTTTTCAGAAGTGCTAAATCATGAATATTTTATGGATCTAAGAGAGAAATGCTAAAACATTTTTAGTGCAAATGTAATTGCTCATTATATTTTTTATAAATGAAACGAAGGCGCAGCCTAATAAAAAAAAATTAGACTAAATATACGGACCAGACACGAATTATGATCTTTTTCTGTCAGTGACCTTGAACTTGCATAAATGACCTTGGTTCAAAGTCATAACACAACCTCAGGTCATAAGCAATGTTTGAGTGAAGTATTAGATTCAAGTTTTTCCATAGTTAAGAAAGCTATGGACCAAACACAAATTATAAAATTTTTCTTCCAGTGACCTTGAACTTCCCCAAATGACCTTGACCCAAAGTCAGGACACATCCTTAGGTTATGAGCAATCTTTGTGTGAAATGAGAACTTACCATGTTTATCCATAAGAAAGATATGGACCAGACACGAATTTGACATTTTTCTTCCAGTGACCTTGAACTTCCCCAAATGACTTTGGGTCAAGGTCATGACACAGCCTTAGGTCAGGAGGAATCTTTGTGTAAAATGAGAACCTACCAAGTTTATCCATAAGAAAGATATGGACTGTACACAAATTATGAATTTTTCTTCCAGTGACCTTGAACTTCCCCAATGACCTTGGTTCAAGGTCATGACACACCCTTAGGTTATGAGCAATCTTTGTGTAAAATTAGATCCTACCAGGTTTATCCATAAGAAAGATATGGACCGGACAGGAATTATGATTTTTTTCTTCCAGTGACCTTAAACTTCCCCAAATGACCTTGTTTCAAGGTCATGACACACCATCAGGTTATGAGCAATCTTTGTGTAAAATTGGATCTGACCAGGTTTTTCCATAAGAAAGATATGGACCGGACAAGAATTATGAAATTTTTCTTCCAGTGACCTTGAACTTCCCCAAATGACCTTGGGTCAAGGTCATGACACAGCCTTAGGTCATAGGCAATCTTTGTGTGAAATTAGAACCTACCAGGTTTATCCATAAGAAAGATATGGACCGGACATGAATTATAAATTTTTTCTTCCAGTGACCTTGAACTTCCTCAAATGACCTTGGATCAAGGTCAAGACACACCCTTAGGTCATGGGCAATCTTCGTGTGGAGAAGTAGATTCAAATGTTCCTCCGTAAGAAAGATATGGACCGGACACGTTTGCACAGACAGACGGACGGACAGACAAGGTGATTCGTATATACCCCCCAAACATCGTTTGCGGGGGTATAAATATCTAAATTTTTACAGTTTAAAGAAACTGAGTATAATAATAGTGGTAAAAAAACATGGAAATCAACATTTGTACCATACATCAGATTTAATTTAATTGATTACAAAATGGTCCAGTCCTTATTAAACTCATTGATTTGCTCTGAGTGAAGGTTATCTCTCTTATCAGAGGGATATTACACCTTAAGCCCTTGCAATAAAACTTGTTCTAGGTGAAAAGTCAGTCTTTTTTGTATTTTTTCTGTCCACCAGTATGTTAATTGTAAGTGATGGATGTAATTCCCTGAATTAAATTGTCATCTGCTATACAACTGAATAAAGGTAAATGGTGTATATTTAGAAACAAGCAAACATGGTGCATCTTTGGAAACTGTAGTAACAGGAAAGGAAAACGTTTGATTGGACTTGGAATTGAAGTAGGGACTCTTGCATCACTTGTCAGGTGTACATGTTCTACCGTAAATCTGGAAATTTTTGCTGTAGATAAATTTTTAGCAAATTTGCGAGTTCATTGCATTCGCAAAAATATTTTTCTTAAAAATAAATCAACAATAAGGAAATGTAAGCAAAGCAGTGGTCATTCGCAAAATTTTGAAACGTAAAAATTAATCAACAGCATTTTAACCCAGATTCGCAAAATAAAATCGACGTAAAAATTTCCAGATTTACGGTACTACCTGAGTTCCACAGCATCGACCCTTAGATCTCTCCCTCAAAGATTCAACCCAAGTTTTTTTGCCCACAACTGGATTTTCATCTGCAGATTCAGGGACGGTCAATGGAATGAAATTACGCAATAGCAAGGAGAAAATATATGGCTGGACTGGGATTCGAAACCGAGACCCCTGCATCACCAGTCAGATGCACTACCGACTGAGCTATCCAGGTTTGAATCCACAGCTCAAACCATTACAGATACAATAAAACAAATTTATAGCGAACATGCTTATAATAGATCTAAGAAGAGAAGTGATTTTCATTCCCTGTGTTTAAAAATGTATTGTGAACCTAATGGGTAAACTGAAGTATGTTTATAAGGAAGCAAACTCATATATACCGGTATTCCTGAAACTTTGTTGTGAGCATGTTTTATTGTACATTCAAAAGCTTATGCTTTCTCTTAAGCTAAACATTAGAAAAGAAAGTATAAGAAAGAGAATAAATTTATTTTTTCCTAATTTACAAATAAATGTACAAAAAATATGGACGGAATCTTTTTCTTCAATATCACAGTGAAATTTTAGTACATTCAATATTTTTTTTTTAAATTTATAATATAAATAGTTATACATGTACATATTTCTGGTATAGTACTTTTGTCACACACTGTATACAGTACAAAATGATTCAAAAATTATTTCATAGTAAAAACCAAATGTTAAAAATAAAAGAAAATGTCACAGGATCACAGAAGTTGATGATAAGCGTCCCATTCTTTGTTCATTTCCTCCTGTGTCATAATGTGAGTGGTCTGACTTCTTCATTGGCAGAAATATTATCAAAAACTTCACCAACTCTTCTGAAAGTCTCATCCATAATGAGGTAAGCCTGAAAACATAGAGGAAAAATTGTCAATTTTTAATTTTTTTCCCTCAATGGTTAAATGAGTTATTTTTCCCATTAAGTTCCTATATTTTGTCTTTGATAGGTAAGACCTAGGTTGGTGGGTGGGTGGTTGTATTTCAAAGGGGTTAGGGAACATGTAATTTTTTTTTTTATCAACCAGGTGCTGTTGTAATCATAACATCTTTTTTTTGCACTTAATCTGGTATCTGGCACTCTACAATTTTATGATATCTTGTCGTCGTTGTCGTCGTCAGGTTCATAAAATTAGCAGTTGAGTACTCCAAAATACTCATAAAAATATCTCTGAATCAACAAAATAATGTTAATTTACCCACAGAATTTCTTTAAAGTTTAAAATTAAAGTTAATCATATTATAAAGGGAAAATTGTCCCTTTGCCAAGGGGATATATTAGAAAAAGAAAAATATAGCTATGCATTTTATTATATTGCAAATTGATCAACAAATATATTTTAGGTTAAAAAACAATATGTATCCAGGCATTCAGAGAAATTGTCATGATTTGTATAGTATTACTTATTTGGTATTCTATGTCTTCTATTTCCTTCATGTATTATATAATACATAGTGTAAAAGGCCTTTGCTATCATTGCAAGACATCACAAATCAATTCTAATTTCAATTCATACTAATAAGCGTTGGTATATAAGGCTCGATTCAAGAAAATCTTACTTCTCTAAAACTGTATTTATTTTTTTTCCTTTTAAGGGGTATAAATGTCAACTATTTATAACACCTTTTCTAAGACTTCCATAAACCTCGAATCATATAAAGATGAATACGATGAAAATTGTTGCATGGAAAGTTTTCATTTTCAAGCCTCATATTCATGCTTTTTAAATTAAATATTAATTTTTGGAGTTATCCTTCTTGGCTGAGGATTGGATATCCTTAATTTTACATCTTGAATTTTATGAATCAAATAAATATATAAACTTAAAGGTATAAAACAGATCACAACACTTTCTGAGAATGCAGCAGTAAATTTCAACATGTACAATTAAAATACCTGGTATCATAACACATTATACGTCTGTCATTGTAGAAATTCCTCCACCTATAGAAAACCTGGATCCAGCTCAAAATCTAGCCTATCGACAAAGCTGTAATATCCTACCTGAGCAGTGAGTTTCTGTTTATATGCCTTCTCCTGGGGTGTGTCCTCACCCCCTGAGGGTACAGGACTGAGGGGGCTGTGTGTACGCTCCCTATCTGGGGGGACAGTGCTGGCAGGAGGCCCGGGGGTCACGGAGGGACCTCGACTTCCCGCAGGCTTCTTGGCCGAGGGGGTAGACTTGGCCTTAGGGTCTGGTTTTGCCTATAAAGGGAAACAAATCATTTAAAATGGTAAAGGAAAAAAATTTCTGAATACAGTCAAACCTCATTATCTCAAAACTGGGACCTAGAAAAAACTTTGATATATTTTAGAATTAGAGATATTGTTGTGTCAAATACTTAAAGAATAGGTGATAAAACTATTTGACATATCCAGGGTATTTAAAAAAATCAGTGGTATATAAGAAATGAATGTGTTCAAAATATTACAGTAGTGATAACTGTATTTACAAATAAATTAACATTCATGATGAAAAGAAATAGAAAATTGATACAGTGAAGTTACAAATTTTTTTTTACACTTACGATAATAATTTTTTACTTCAAAGGACATCTTCAGTGAAGTTACCCCCCCCCCCCGATTTTGGGTTTCCAAACAAAAAAACATCGTAATAATTTTATTTTTCAAAATATAAATTTAAATCAATTTAAATCAAGTATAAACAGATAAAGACTGATTACCAATGGCATTGTACTGTAGTCAAGAAATAGTATAAATTTTCCTACCTACCAAATTTATATATTTTATCATAGTAAAGACATTATGTGTAAATTGTTTAATGGATTCTTTAAAAAGTTCAAATATATGAACAATTTTCAGAATTAGGAAATGGAGAAAATGCAAACTTCTGCACCCTCTAGTGGCATCTATGTAACCACTGAATCTAAATAAGAGCTTGTTTTAAAACAAGCATCATTTTAACTTCGTAACTACAAACTATCAAAATTTTACCTGTGTTCTGATTTTTACATCAAATAAGAGGCCAGATTCAGCCGTTACCATATCTTGTCCTTTAAAGTTAAATCTATCATAAACAGATAAAGATCAATGACCATTGTATTTTGTTCAAGGAATACCATAAAATTTTGATTTTCCCCATCAAAAATAATATCATTTAAAGTCATTAATTTTTTTAAACCCATAGAAAAAAATTAATTCTTTTTGAACCCCAAGCTTTTATATTTTTTTTTTAATTTTGAAATAAAATATACAATGTTTTTTAAGACAGTGACCCAATTGTGCCCCTCCCTTTAGAGATTTGATTTAAGTTAAATATATCAAGGTCTAAGAAAAAAAATTATATTCCCACACTCTGTATTGGACTTTTCTTGATTTTTCCCCTTTGTATGAGGTGCAACCCTTCATTTGAGCAAAGATGAATTCCCTACCCCTAGAATACCTTTAGCCAAGTTTAACTCAAAAAAGTCCATTGTTTCAGGAAAGAAGTGAAAAGTTTACAATATTAGAAAGGTGTACTTGAGCCTTTGGCTCATGTTAACTTAAAAGTTTATTAATATACATGTATGCAGGTATATGAATGTTTGTGTTTGTATATATTATTGTAATATAAAACAATGCAATTCTCCTGTTTTTGACATTTTTGTTGTGGACATCACCACAGAGGTATAAGGAATATGAGCAGAAGGCATTTCAAACACACTTCAAGATGGTTTTATTTACATTTGTTTACAAATTTATGCTTGCCAAAATTTTAAAATATGAAAATGCAGAATTAAAAGGTAATTAAAATGTGGTAAGGGGTTTATTTGCTTTTATAGGAAAGATGGTGATATTTTCAAACCTTTTTGCAAGTGAAAAAAAATAACCACATGTAAAAAAAATATTACCTCTTTTGCAGTTAATTTTACACTTTCCCTTGACTTTAAACTCTGGAAATTTGTCAATCAATTATAATAAATGTATATGTATATATGATCAAAGTTAATTACCACAATCTGTGAAAAATTCTTGGAGAAAATTTTTCTTAGTGATTTTAATTTATCTTCCAAAGATGATTGAAAAAAATTATATTATTATAATAATTTATATTTAAGTTAGTAGGGGAAAAATCCTTTTTACCTCTCTGCGTTTTGCATTTGCAGCCTGAAAATATTAGGTAATGAAATGTAACTAAACTGTAATAAAAACGGAATTCTTATTGACGAATTCAATGAATTTTAAACAAAATGTTCAGGATTTGGAAAGTAAAATTAAGAGTGTAACTTGTAATTAACTTAAAATTGTACCTACATGAATATGCATGTATGTGGCAGCTAGAATGGCTTGCATAAAAATGTTGCCTTTATTCGAATATACAGTGTATATACATGTATCTCAAAATTCATCTTCAAATTTTGATAAAGATAAAATTCTATTATGAGAATTCAATGAGTTTCAGTATAGTTTGTAATTTCGGGAAAAAATTTTGGAAAACATCAATGGAGAAACCTTTAAATTTAAAATTTAATAAATCATGGTATGTTCATTTTCTGAAATATCATGATACATTGTGAAACTTTTCCCCCTTACCATACACAGTCCTTGAGTTAAGCCCAATGATATGTGCCAAAAACAATAATTACTCCAAATCATAATCACATTATTGCATTTCTTGGCTACCATATAATTATATCCAAAAAACAACCACATTAATACCCTGCAATGCCAACTACATGTACCATATTGCCCTTCTAATAAAATTCTGTTTACTGTAGTTCTGCTGTATAACAAAACAACATTTTTTTTACCAGAGTTTTTTTCCCCATGAAAAAAGTTAACCTTCTGTCTAAAACATGACATTATTGCCCTGAAGCACATTGTTCTATCATGAATACCCACTGAATTACCCTGTAACCTGACACTGTATATCTCAGTACTACCATGTAATCCCCCACACTCAGACCCACCTCTTTGCCTTTGGCGGCCTTGGCATCTTTTGGTGCCGGTGGTTTCTTTTCTTGCGGTGCCTTGGCTCCTTTGTTCTCTGCTTTAGATTTACTGCGAGTATCACCTGTAGATATAAAAGAACAATTCACTTATGAGACCTTTTTTACTTCAACACCATGAAAAAGAATTGCAAAGTTTAATATCTTAATTTTAATGTAAAATATGTTGAATCTTTTATTAAAAAGAAATATTCCAACTGAATTCTTTGTTTCAAGAAAAAACTTATTTTATTGGTTTTTTTTTTCCATTGCAAAAATGACTAAAAAGTCTTATCCATAGCATGTTCAGTAATACCTGCAATCAAATCTTGTTCAATATAAATTTTTGGCAAAAGGAAAAATTTTATTTAGATGCCCAAACTTTTATCAGGATTAAATTTTTCAATAAATCAATTGTACATAAGTAGCAAAATACATATTAACTTAATTTATTTAGACATATATTTGAAAATTAATTAGTATTTTTTAAACTTGTTTCGTGATATTACAAATAAAACATTAAAAAAAATATCAGTTAAGTACATTAAAAAAAAAATATTTTTATTGTAGATACTTTGACATTTCTAATGGAGATTGCAACATTGGGCGACCTAGTATTGTCTTTGAGATTAATGAAAAAGTACTAAACATAAACTCAATTAACCAGAGCACTAATTTGTATCTCGAACTTGATTACTACATCATTTGTCATATTAATTCATATTTTTTAAAGTTGAACTTCAAGGAAAATTATAATGATTTAAAACCATAAAAAATAGCTAGCATATAATAAATCTTGCAAAACTTATCAACAGAAAAAAATTAACGCCAACACGATCCGTGACTGCTGTATTAAACAAGTTATTTTAAGATACATGTAGTATACAGCAGCGCTAAACAGAAACTGAAAGTAAATAATAGATTAATATTTGAAAGTTTAATAAGATGTTAGTCATTTTATATATCTTGACCTTATTCCGAGCTGGCAAGTGAGGAAAAATGAGAATAAAAATTTATTAATTAATTGAAAGATAATACCAGTATTCTTAATAAATACTAGTAATTACTGTAAAATCACATATTTTCGTGGGGTCAAATTTTCATAGTTTGTGGAAAAACTATTGGTTCGTTGGGATTTGAATTCATGGATGAAGAATTGTTGAGTACGTAACATGTAACATTTTCATATTTCGTGATGGACATGAATTTGTGGGTCTGTTCATACCTCGAAAACAACAAAAATTAAACCCCCACGAAATTTGTGATTTCACAGTAAATGGTATACAGCATAAGAAACGCTTCAATTCTTTGGAAGGGGAGGATTTACCCCATTTTGAGCATCCTTTTTTCAATAAAATTCCCTTTTAAAAATATCTGTTGTAAATTAACACTACAGAACTTAGATTTCAATGATCACATGTATGCATCAAAATTTGTAATCAAAGCAGTCAAAAACTCTTTGGAAAATTTTAAAATAATTGGAAAATTTTAAAATAATAGTGACATATTACATTACAAGGAATTGGTTGATTGCCCTCTCCAAAATGACTTGCTTAAAATGGTCGACCAGAAATCTTTTTAAAAAAGAGTTTATTTTTCATTTATTCCAGGATTTTCTGATCCTGTCAGAAACTTAATTTTTTAAAGACTTTTTAAAAAAAAATTTAATTCATACCTTCAATATTCAAATAGATTTCAAAAATTCAGCATGGGTTGATGTAGAAAATTTAGGGAAAAGAAAAATTTCCCAACCTACCAAATGACCTAAGTTTTCTTTTATCCTGAGTCTGGAGAGGTCAAACTAGCAATATTTCATGATGGCCTTAATGGAGTACATTATTGTTATAAAACAAGTGTTCTTTTCAGTAATATATTACTTATTTCCCAATAGAAATTCTCTCCAACTGGTTGCCTAATGATTAATTGGGACATTAAGAAGGAAATTTTTATTAAATAAAAAATGATAACCTGAAATAGTCATATTTTACATATCGACCTGCTCTACAGGAACTGATTGACTTATTTTCACTTAAGAAAGGTGAATGGGTTTAAAGACTGAAATAACAATTACAGTGCATCTGGTTGCCTCATGATTAATTAGAACATTAAGAAGGAATTTTTTAATCAATTTATAAAAATTGACCTGAAATAGTTACTATGTCTTCATATTTTACATATCAACCTCCTCTATATAAACTGATTGACTTATTTTTACTTATGAAAGGTGTATGGGTTCAAAGACTAAAATAACACTTGCAGTACAGAAATAGAACTTGCCTTAGAATCATGTAAAATGTAAACCATTTAAAATCCTCAAAATTTTGGAGGATCAGATATTGCTTAAACATAGCTTAAATGCATTGCCAAACATGTTAAGATTTCATTCCCAGTCTGAAATAACCTTAGACAGAAACAGAAATTTCTAACGTAATATAATGTCTCAAAACATCAAAATTCATTCATTCAAATCGAAAAACGTAAAACTTTGGTAAAAAAAAATATGAACATTTGAAATTTTGAAACTGAACTTTGCACTTTGAACTCTATAACCTGATTCTACCAACCAGGTCCTTTCCCAAATATGGACATCCTCTTCTCGTTCACCATGACTGATGCACGTTTCCATTGACTCTTTAGTTGGAACTTTTTCATAAAGTTTGGATCTGTTTTGTTGAGCAATTCATTTAAAAAAATATTAAAGTGTATTATCTTTTTTTTAAAATAAATAATGGCATCGCAAAACAGAACATCCCCTAGCAAAAAATCAAGGAAAAACAAGATGTGTCTGTGTCTCTTTGATGTCCCTGTATGGCAGCTTATACATGTAGAGCCCCCATATGGCAGCTTACACATGTAGCTTATACATGTAGCTCCCCTATATGGCAGCTTCTAGTGAGGGTTAAAATTTCTCAATTGCATGTCAAACTCCAAGGTCAAGAGGTTAAATTTGGTGGTACCCAAAGAAAGGTCTTGTCACGAAAAGTTATGGGCAAGATTAAAGTTTTTGTGAACAAAAACCTGAAAGACAGACAGGGCAAAAATTATATACCCCTAAATCTTTGATTACATGGCATAAAAATGAAAATCTTCATGGATTTGACTTTTGACTAATTAAAACACTGCTTTATGCAGAAGAGGATTTTTTCCCGTTGTATACTCATATAAATATCTGACCCTATATTGTCTCCAACCTTGTTCTTAGATGAAGAATTGTATGAACATATCAGAAGTTTCAGAAAAAAATAGCTTAATATATTGTTAATATAATCAGGTTTTTTGAAAGTTACAAATATTACTCCTGAAAAAAAGAAAAAGCAATTAGTATTGGCACAAATATTTATAAGGGCAGCTTCAAGCGATTCATTTTTCCCCCTCTACAAGTTAAAAGCTATTATTAATTATAAAGATATATTAATTAGTTTCAGCAGCACTGCAGATAAATAGACCCTCACCTTTATAAAGATAAAGACATACAGATATATTCTGAGGAAGCTAGTATCCAGTCTCACTTTGATGAAGAAGATGCATGTTTTGTTTTTTTTAAAATCAGGACTGTTTAGAATGTTTTTATGGTTTTTTTCCTAATTTTTTTTATGTTGAATTGTTATTTGACTTGATTGTTTTTTTCCCTGTAATGAATTTTTACAAAATAAATGTAAACATTTTTACCTGAAAAAATGATAAATATAAGATAAGAAGAAAAAAAAAGAGAGCGCAAAAAAAAAAACAACCTTATATGAACATTTGTTTTAAAAAAATCTCATTCTACATAAAATTCAACTTTTATATAAACTTTATTTCAAAATATGCATGCAATATCTCCCTGATTTCCCTGACTCTTATGAAATAAACTTAATAGTGAGTTGCATGCATTATATGTTATTAAAAGCTGAATAGCTGAAGATGTAAAGACAACTAAAGATGTATATATATGGAAATTGTACTATCAACAACCTCAATATTACAAATGGCTGCTGTGTTACGAAAGGGAGATAATCCTACAGGAAGTTCTAAGTTACTATTGGGGGAGATAACTCACTCATGTCACTGTCTGCATTAGACAAACGTGATGGTTGCCGACGGTTACTTAACCTTGATTCTGTAGAGGCATCTAATAGAAGGATAAAAAACCATGGAAATAAATATTTTTTCTCATAATTTGTTTTTTGACACAATGCTTGAAAAATATACTGAAAACAATCAAACTGAATTAACATACTTTTTCTGTCTTTAAAGAAATCGACATGGATTAACATAATGAAAATTTTCAGAGCCTTAAATTGTACTGTAACAGTAAATGAAAATGAAGAAAGTTGCAAATGGTTATATGCGTGTCCTTTTACTTAAGATCTTTTATCTATTTTCTTGTTCATTTTTTTTTTTCACAGCACTCAAAAAGTCTTCATACAAAACCAGATATGACAAATCCAATTTATGTCTACCAAATCTAAGGCATATCACTCTGATTAATGTCGCTACAAGTATGTTTCAATTAATAATTTATCTGCACACCAAAATGACTTAAACGGTCTAAGATGTTTGAAAGATGTAACACAACATAGCAATCTTCAAGAAAATATCTTCTGATCCATTTCTTGTGGCCAAAAAATGAAATCATTGAAGGAAAATATTGGTTAGACAGAAAAGATACCACAACAGAAACCAAAAACACCAGTTCACACAAAAAAGAAACCAAGTCATGGACAAAACTGTAGAAGTATTTTTTTTTACATTTATAAAATATTTATAGAAACCAATTTAAAGAAAGAAAGAAAAACAAAGAAAACTAATGTAAATTTACTCATTGACAAATCCTACAAGCAGCAGAAGAAATACAAAACTAAAAATTGTCTACCTTAACGACACACACTCAAACAGAAAACTAAAGAACCAATGAATTTCAAGTGTTAGGTCACATGATCAACTATCATTGGTTGACCAATCACAGTGCAGAAATGAGAACTCATGTCTAGATTTCAACCAATCACTCACTGAATGCTGACACAACTGAGGTCATTCTTGTGACTTTTTTAAACATCCGGTATGCTGTAAGTATATTTTTTGTGTGAAAAAAACCAGCACATTCTAAAACTTTTTCAATATAATTTGATAATTTACAACATCTCTCACTGAGATTATTCAAATTCAGACAAAGATGATAACCAAACATAGAATATTTAATAAATATTTTGTCTTGAAATGACACTAAAGCTACTACAAGTTAATTTCAGATCATATCACACTGGAAACACACAGCTAAAAAAGGATAACACTAGGTCCACATTTGGAATGAAAAAAAAATACAGAAGAGAATTTTTTTTCTTTTTACAAAGAAAAATTTACTTCAGTCTAAGAGAAGAAAGACTGTGAACAGTAAGATACAAAGCAGACACTATCTACACATTGAATACCAGTAAGAAATTCATCTCTAGACAGGCCATGGCAAAACATGACAGAACTTATTCCCAAATTAAACATTCTGATTATAGAAACTACAGGGTGTATACAAATGTGTGTGGCAATAGTGGACTACAGTGTTGTTCTAAAGACCCACCATCTTCACTGTTGGTGACCAAATCTGCTGTGTCTAGTGTGCCTAAATTTTTGGCTTCAGTGACAAAATATTTTTTTTAAATAAAAAAAATTAAATTCATTCATTCAAAAAAAAAAAAAAAGAACACTACTAGTATTCCAATTCTTAAAATTTAAATCCATTCACATTAATAAAATAAATATAAAATGTCATCTACTGTAAATTCCTTATTTTTCGCGAGAACCTTTTATCGCGTACTTACTTTTTAACGTCGAATTGCGAGAATAATAATTTGCGAATGAATATTAGATCAATGGAATTTAAATAGAATTCAGCATCCTAAAAATAAAAGCGAGTAACATTATTTCGCGCGTGATGCTTATCGCGAAATTACGCGAAAATTAACTCCTCGCGTATAATTAGGAATCTACTGTAACTAGCTAATCGCCTATAATCATATCAATTTTATTCTACTTGCTATGCAATTTCAAAAAGCCAATAAATTGAGCAAATTAATATCTGTTTAAATTCCACATACACAATCCAATTACATTGCACAAACAAACCAAACATACAAACACACCCACTGCATGAAATTCATGCAATCCATCACGTACGTATGATAATGATGTAGACTTTCAAAAATTCGTTACTTACTGAAGTCATCAGGAAGATCATCATTTTCTCTCTCGGGTAAACCCATTGTGTGACGAATCGCGTAGGATTCCCTAACGATGCTGTCTACTGCCTCCACCAAAAGTTCGTACCTGGAAAATCCAGAATTTCAGAAATTAACACATAGTGTCCTGCTTGTTCACCCTTCCTCTATTAAAGATACATATCACAAATATGTTTCCCTGTCTCTCACTCAGGAGAGGTTAATCTGTTTTATTTCCAATATTTCTTGGAAATTTAATGTTAACATTTTTATTGCAGGCCTTCTAAAATTCATACATGTTAACCTATTGTGATGAGAGGATTCAGATCAAAAGCGGTAGCATTTTTATTTAACGCTTGGATTAATATTTCATGTAATATACATGTATAATTTAATGAAATTAACATTAAATTTATATCAACAGCAAAGAAGAAGGACACACCCTAAGTTTGACATAAATTGTACAAATTCAAATATTTTCATTGATCATTTTGCTTGGATTAAAGCCTTTTGAAGAGTGATCTTTGCTGAAATTAGTCAATAATGAATATTCACCTTAAACAAAACAAATGATGGCATGTATTTTTGTTATATAAATCAGATTTCCCACAATGATGAAAAAAATTTGCCACATGGTGTCAAAATTTGACTTTATTGATAAAGTTTAGCTTCTGTGCTTTTAAAGACGATGTCAAATGTTTTCATCTAATTCTTAAGCTGTATCTCCTTTTTCATGGCAGGGATGTTGATTGATTTAGTAACCAATGTAATCACTGGTAATGTTGTTGTCGTTGTCAAATCCGTGCTTGAAATATGTACAAAAAAAGCGTTTGTATGATTATATTTTATTGAGAGTGGCTTCAAAAATGGATACCCAAGCGAAAAAAATAGACGCAGCTTTTTGAAAAGCGGTAGATTTCAATTAAATCGGTAGGCAAGATTTCCCGCCATCGGGAGAGTTAACATCATTAGAACTAGTCATATGAATCACCTTTCACTGTTGTACATTTTATGAAAATTTTATGAAATTTGCTTTATATCTGCATAATTAAATCCCAATGATACAATTGCTTTCATAATATTTCTGATGTTATATTTGATTGAATTCTATTGAAAAATATGTTGTTTTTGACTTCAATTTCAGGCAAGATTTCGTCTTAAAAAAGTGTCTTCCAATAACTTTTACATGGTACAGATTTGGTAATTTGATAAACAGATGATTTGAACTAAATCTTTGTAAAAAAAAAATATATGTCTTGTAAATGAGTTAAGAACAAAAATTTATGAATCTTTGAAAATTTGGCATAAAAGACGTAAAATTGTGTTATTTTTATTTTTTAGGTGTTACAAAATCAGTCAACTATAACCATAAAAAACATTAAACCCAAGTCTGTTATATCCCTAAAACTTTGCAAGAAGTTAAGAACTTCACTGAGGATTGCAAAAAAAAAAAATCTTTATATCTAATAATTCACTCTATCTGTCTTAGTTCTAAGCAGATTTTACTGTAGGGATTATAACTGCAGGACACTAAAGGGAAAACCATATTCCAACTCTTATGACATAATCTGTATTTCATGAGACATTAAACTTTTGATATTAACTTTTAACAAAGAAATCTTTAATGAAAAGCATTTCTTAAGTAATTTTTAACAATATGTGAACACCCAATATTTTGTTCTTTTACTTTTCTTTAAATTTTCATTCAAATATTCAAATCTTGTGAATGTCAATGGAGTTATAACCTACCCCACTTTATAAAGATCTTTCTTGACTGGTTTATTTGGACAGAAAGACATTTTGGAGATGATAGTGTTCAGCTGATGGAGGAAATTCTCTTTTCTTTCATCATCTTCATCCATGGCTACAATCTCCTATAAATAGTAAAAGTCACATGATTATTAGGAACAGTTAGATGTTTATTTCTATAAATAGTAACAGTCACATGACTATTCCTATAAATAATTACCATCACATGATTATTTCTTTGAATAGTACAGTCACATAATTATTTCTATAAATAGTAAGTCACATGATTTTTTCTGTAAATAGTAACAGTCACATGATTCTTTCTGTAAATAGTAACTCACATGATTCTTTCTATAAATAGTCACATGATTATTTCTATGAATAGTAGAATTCACATGATTATTTGTATAAATAGTGACAGTTACATGAATATTCACATAAAAGTAATAGAAGCATTAAAACAAACATCTTTGAGATCCTCCACTGATAGGTCCCACACCCGCCCCTCGCGATCCTCCTCCGGGGCTATCTCCATGTACAGCTGCTTCAGCTCCCCCACCAGTGTGTGGTTGTAGTGGAGCTAAAAATAGAACACAGGTGTGTTTAAATAATGGTAAAAAAAAACTTCACAGGCCAAAAAATCCAGTAAACTTGTGCAATACAGATATTGTGTATATTTAAATTTTGGTTAATTTATAAATGATGAAAATTTCCTTTAAGTAAGGGTAAGATAAGCCACAGTATCATTATATCTTTCAGATGTGAAAAGGGGGGGGGCTTGAATATGTTTGTGATTCTACACCATTAAAGCAATGAAAATTTATCCCCTCTTCCCCAACAAAATGAACCCACAACAACAGGTAGTCATTTCACAGTACTATACTGATGTGAATTTGGAACCTCTGTTGATTATTTCTCTACCTTGGGATTATTTCTGCTGAAGATTTCTTCGTCGGTGATGTAAGCGTCTATGGGTGACGAGGGTCTGTCGGGAGATTTGATTCCACTGATGATGTCATAGAGGATCTGTCTCGCGACTTGTTCTGCCTGCTTCTGCTGCAGGTCTCTCTGTAATCATACAAGAGGCCCAAGGGCCTTGAATCGCTCTTCTGATAAATTGTACAACCTATCACTTCTATTTGAAGCCTCTAACCCTAAGTATTCTAAGAGCCAACTTACATCAACTGACAAAGTTTGATGATTCTTAGCCAATTATAACTGAAGATATCTTAATAAAGCTATAAAAAAAACCATAAAATTAACCTCAAGATGCATTAATAGACAAAGATTGAAGATTCTAAGCCAAAGGATAGTCAAAATTTCTTTGACAGTACAGAAAAACCAAAATGCATCAACTGACAAAGTTTGATTATTCCAAGCCAATAAGTACTGGAGATAATTAATTATAGCCATAAAATGTTAAAAGTAGGTCACTGTGACCTAATTTTTAGTAGGCGAATTTTGAAAGCCCAACATACATCAACTGACAAAGTTTGAAGATTCTCAGCCAATATGTATCCGAGATATTCAAAAGTAGGTCACCATGACCTATTATATTCAAATAAGCATCAACCCACAAAGTTTGAATTTGCTTATAAATACCTAAGATACTTAAATAAAGCTATAAAATTAAAGTAGGTCACCATGACCTACTTTTTGGGTCACTCTCTGAAAACCCAAAGATGCATCAACTCACAAAGTTTGATGATTCTAAGCTTATTAATACCTAAGATACTTAAATAAAACTATAAAATGTCAAAAGTAGGTCACTGTATATCCAAGATGCATCAACTCACAAAGTTTGATGATTCTTAGCCAATAAATACCAAGATTAAAATAAAGCCATAAAATGTCAAAAGTAGGTCACCGTGACCTACATTTTAGTCAACATTTTTCAAATTCCCAAGATGCATCTGCTGACCAAGTTTGATGATCGTAGGTCTGAAGGTAATCAAAATATGCCTTTTAAACTGAAAACATATGCCTGCAAAATTCAAAAAGTAGGTCACAGTGACCTACTTTTTTATAAATATGTTTCAAGATGCAGCAATTTACAAGATTTGATGATTCTAACCCTCTCAGTGTCTGCAATAATGGGATTAAATGTTTTAAAAAGGATAAGTCATAAAGTTCAAAAAGTAGGTCAAGGTGACCTACTTTTAGGTTGAAGTTGTTCAAGGACCCAAGATGCATCAACTAACAAAGTTTGATGATCATAGGCCTTAAAGTGTCCAAAATATGCCTTCAAATCAATTTGAAAATAAATGCCCGCAAAATTAAAAAAGTAGGTCACTGTGACCTACTTTTGATTTAAGATGATGTGAAGTCTTAAGATGCATCAACTTACACGATTTGATGATCCTAGTCCTTATAGTAAGCAAAATATAAACGTTTTTATCAATTGTAAATTTAGGTCAACTTTGAAGTGACCTTGAGACCACGCCCTTTGCCCCAGGGTCATGCCTTGAACAATTTTTAATCTTCAACATATTCTGATCCTTGTGTGTAAGTTTGGTGAAAATCTGCCTGGTGGTTCTGGAAAAGAAGATTTTTTAGCAACCAGTACTTTTGGTTTTGTTTTCCTGATTATCTCCCCTTGTTTAAGGGTCCCAACCCTTATTTTAGTATAAATGGTCTCTGTGACAAATTTGACACTGATTGGCCAAGGCGTTCTTGAGTTATGGCCCATTTTCTAAAAAGTTAACGCACACCGCATGACGCACAAATGGCCATAGCATTAGCTCTTTGAGCCTTTGGCTCAGAAGAGCTAAAAATGGAGACCTTAATATCTTATAAGCTGTTGCATGTATGCAGGAGTCTCAAAGGGAAACTTTGATATCTTGTAAGCTGTTGCATGTATGCAGGAGTTTCAAAAGGAAACTTTGATATCTTGTAAGCTGTTGCATGTATGCAGGAGTTTCAAAGGGAAACTTTGATATCTTGTAAGCTGTTGCATGTATGCAGGAGTCTCAAAGGGATGTTAACTCCTACTTATGTTAGGACAATGAAAATTGTAATGCATCTCAATTTATGTATAAGGAGAGAAATATTGAATTAACACAATTAACCTTCATAGGATGAAACTTCACCTTTAAATCCACTGAATGGTCACTAAAAGGTCTAGAAAGGTGACTGAATCAGTAGACCTTCAGTCATCTATCAGTAAACTTTCAGTCACCTTTCAGTCATTGTTCACAATAAATATACAGTTTTTTCAGTGGGTGGCACTGTAGCTCTCCAGTCTGTCAATATATTTTTTTGGAGAGCTACAGTCCTGCAGCTTAAAATAAATAAAAGTTACCGGTGCTTCTTAGATTGTCACTAGCTACCTTAGTATTATACATGTACATTTAAATATGACAGAAAATTCCAAAGAAAATTAGTGACAGCATAACATTAATCAATGCTACACAGTAGAAAAAATATACTTCAGAACTACAGTTATCTAAATTGAAATGTGCAAAATAAGCTTATTATATCAAAAATTCTAAATTTTCATTATTAAATATTTCATGAAAAACAATAATATTGTTTTTCATGAAATATCAAATTATGATTATGAAATTTTCTTTTATTAATTATTTTCAGTCTGTTTTGATGAATTGATCATATCACAAACAAAATGCTTGTGATATACGTGCACAAAACATGAAATCAAATGATATTTGCAAATACTAAGAAAACCGTACACGAAAACATAAAAACTCAAATGATATTTACATGACAAAGATGTAAATACTATTTATTATTTATTGATTACATAATATAAATGTTTCATCGTGGGAGGATGAAAAAAGTGATGTGATTGGATATAAAATGGCACTGATTCCTATAACCCTTGTTTATCGTCCAATGAAATTGTACAATTTACGGAGTATGAGTTTGTCGACAACTAATTGATTGTTATATCAGACAAAAACAGGAGTTATGGCATTTAGTGTTAATGTCATCACTGTCTGTTCTCAGGTTTAAATATTTATTTTTCGATCTTTGAAAAATAGTCTGTTTTGTTTCTGAATAAATCTTAATGTCATGGGCACTTTGCAAGCCTTTCTATTGGGCTCTAAAAGCTTCTGTCACTATTAACTTGTTTATGCATATGTTTCTGTACAGAATTTATTTTATTTTATTATTTAAAAATAAAAATTTTCCACTCATTAAATGTGCCAATTTATGTATACATACAACATGTCTTACCCACTATTTTATTTTTTGATTAAACCAATTTTCTACATTTAATTTTAGAAAACTCTTTGATCCATTCTATGTCCTACTTATTATTTTAGGAAAACCCAGTGCACTACATATTATTGTGGTAATTAAATTCTATGATGCCCAGATGCCTATAACCTACACATTATTTTTAGTCAATTCTTTTTTAACCCAAGTTCTGCATATTATTGTCAATGACATGAATTCTTTGATCTACATATAACATACACTTCCTTTCAGTCAATTCTTTGATCCACCCCATGTCCTACTTATTATTTCAATAAAACCCCATGCCCTACATATCATTGTGATCAGTTCTATGATCCACCTACACATCAAAGTCAATTCTTTGATCCATCCATTTGTTTGTTACCTCCAATTCCTCCCGTTCTTTCTGGAATTTATCCTCCTGTAGTGCGATTCCCCTCAGGGTCACGATTAAGGCGGCTCCCCCACATAAACTCGGTCGAGTCTCAAACTTCCACTGCTCCGAGAAAACCCCTGCATTCGGGGACTTGAAGACAAATGGGAACTTCATGGTTTCTCCAGGCAAAATTACACCTGGAAAATATTCAACAAGAGTTTTCAAAAACATGTCTTAGGTAAGCATGATTTTGCTTGACAAATAGATAAGGCCAAGCTTAAAAATTGCTTTGTTTGCTATAATTTTTAGTGTGGGTAGGTTGGTTGATTTGTCATTTTTTTTAAATTGTAGTTTACAATTTTCTTGTATTAAGGATATTAACAATAAACTAAAAATAGGCACATAACATAAACAAGCTCCACTTGTTATAATTAACCCCTCTAATAACAAAAAATCAAAAATAGAAAATGAGAGAGTTTCAATCTCCTGGAAATTTGAAACTTCATAGAATAATAAAACAAAATTGTAACATGTTTAACAAAACTTGACTATGGACTTTGGAATTATTATTATATTTTGCAGGGCCCCGGTTATATTTTACATGATAAATTTCATGATAGATTTTAACCCTAAATTAAGAGTTCAAGGACGTTGGTTCTACTGTGTAAAGTCTTTCATAACAACAAATTCACTGATAAAATGATTTCTTCACATCCCCTAAACATGAATAAATCACAAAAAGCAGTCTACAAATAAAATGATTCCAAAGTCACCAGTTTATATAATTCATGAACATTTTCCTAAGGTCATAAAAAATTAATGATCATTCTTCACACACCTTTTATAGCTAAATCAATAAAATAAAAACAACAAATCACCTCCCTCATCATTTTTTTGAGGTTTTGTACAAAAAGCCCCATCATGTTTTGCCAAAAAAAAAAAAAAACAAAGCCTCCCTCTCTTAAATGTTTAACTTTACATGGCCTGAAGTAAAATTTCCAGGGTTTTCCATAAAAAAAATTCATTCAGATTTTAAATATAGAGTTATACATTTCTTTGATTGTCAAATCTCTTTTTTCAAGCAAGGGTCTCCTCTTAAAATTGGATAAATTTTTCAAGAATTATCAGGCTGATATCTTATGATTCATACATGTAAACACTTGCACTTATATAGCAATTTTTACAAAATGTAAGAGGTTAAATCCATTTGTAAACAAATGAAAATTTAAAAATATCATTTTGTAAGAACTCACTTTGCATTCACAACATATTGTTTTATTACCTATCCCACAAAACCTCCACAATAATTGAAATTGAGACAGTCGAAAAAATAATCTTTTACAGTATAACACATACCACTGCTGTTATTGAAGTAAAATCGCTGGACTCTCGCATGAACCAAGTCAAAGGGGTTCTCTCGGGGGATCCTCTGTTGTTAAAAAAATAATTAATACAATGCATGGAAATCGGAAAATGTTACATAGTAATAAGGATACAAAATAACCAGAAGTCTCTTAAAAATTGTTTATTAGCAAAGGAAGAGAAAAGTAAAGCAGCTGGGATTTGAAACTAAATAGAATAATGATCGTTGATAAAGTCTCTTTATGTTCTTAGTGTAGTCTACTTGCGTGCCAAGTTATACTGAAATCAGACCAAAACTGTAGGAGGAGTAGCATTTTGAAACAATTTTACAGACATTTCTATTTTTAGTAACCACGGCAACACCGTTCATCAAAATTAAAATTCGATACACAGAATTATGTATCTTAGTGTATTCTACTTATGTGCCAAGTTATATTGAAATCAGACCAAATCTGTAGGAGGAGTAGCATTTTGAAACAATTTTACAGATATTTTTATTTTTAGTAACCACGGCAACACCGTTCATCGAAATCAAAAACCGATACACAGAATTATGTATCTTAGTGTAGTCTACTTGTGTGCCAAGTTATAATGAAATCAAACAAAAACTGTAGGAGGAGTAGCATTTTGATAGAATTTCACTGAAATTTCTATTTTTAGTAACCCCGGCAACACCGTTCATCAAAATCAAAAACCGATACACAGAATTATGTATCTTAGTGTAGTCTACTTGTTTGCCAAGTAATACTGAAATCAGACCAAAACTGTAGGAGGAGTAGCATTTTGAAAGAATTTCACAGAAATTTCTATTTTTAGTAACCATGGCAACACCGTTCATCAAAATCAAAAACCGATACACAGAATTATGTATCTTAGTGTAGTCTACTTGTGTGCCAAGTTATAATGAAATCAAACAAAAACTGTAGGAGGAGTAGCATTTTGAAAGAATTTCACAGAAATTTCTATTTTTAGTAACCACGGCAACACCGTTCATCAAAATCAAAAACCGATATACAGAATTATGTATCTTAGTGTAGTCTACTTGTTTGCCAAGTAATACTGAAATCAGACCAAAACTGTAGGAGGAGTAGCATTTTGAAAGAATTTCACAGAAATTTCTATTTTTAGTAACCACGGCAACACCGTTCATCGAAATCAAAAACCGATACAGAGAATTATGCATCTTAGTGTAGTCTACTTGTTAGGAGTGAAACGGTTCACCGCGGTATCGGTTCACCGCGGTATTTTTTCACGGTTCGATACACGGTACAAAATCTCTACTTTCGGTTCGGTTCTTTTTTCGGTCGGGATCGTCATTCAGTCGGGTTTGGCATAAGGTATAAACATGCTTCTCTGTATAATTAGTTCAAAAAGTAAATTTTTGTGGACTTAAAGTTTGTAAAATAAATTTTAACAGACAAATCAATTAAATTTATTTATAATATCCATTCTGCACATAATTTTTTTGACTAGATTAAGTAAAAGAAAGCATAAAACAACAGTTGAATATGTTTCCTTCTATCAAAATGTATCGTATCGAAAATTTTTTTTACGTATCGAAAAAAATATCGTTTCACCCCTACTACTTGTGTGTCAAGTTATAATGAAATCAAACCAAAACTGTAGGAGGAGTAGCATTTTGAAAGAATTTCACAGAAATTTCTATTTTTAGTAACCACGGCAACACCGTTCATCAAAATCAAAAACCGATACACAGAATTATGTACCTTAGTGTAGTCTACTTGTGTGCCAAGTTATACTGAAATCAGACCAAAACTGTAGGAGGAGTAGCGTTTTGAAAGAATTTCACAGAAATTTCTATTTTTAGTAACCACGGCAACACCGTTCATCGAAATCAAAAACCGATACACAGAATTATGTATCTTAGTGTAGTCTACTTGTGTGCCAAGTTATATTGAAATTATAAACAGCATTTTGATAAATTGTGATTTTAGAAAAATATCGCATAAATCAGCTTGAAATCACCGTGATTTGCAGTTTATTTATAGCTCGAAGTAGCATTTAGAGGATTAAATAGTTTAATCAGTAGTACTTTTTTACTGTTTTTACCACATAAAAAATAAAAAAAAAATACTTAAAAACAACATTCTTTAAATTCAAGTTTTAAAACATCAAAATCTTAACATTAAATTTTAACAAACATTTTACCCTAAATTTCAACCAATTCAATCATTCCCTATTTTCACTCTCAACTTTCATTTTCTCCATAACCTTAACCCTTTCCCTACCTTCCAATCATAATACACAGCGGTGGTTCCGTCGTTCACGATGTACAGATACGACGTGACCCTGTCTCCGGCCAGAGACTCGAAGGTCACCCTGGCCTCGATGCCGATCTGGTCCGCGTAGCTGTGACTGTCCCCCGTCCAGCGGGCAGGCTGACCTGCGAAGCTGATGGATGGTCCAAACACGGCTTCATCTTTGTTTTCGTCTTTGTCGTCTATTTCTTGTGGCGGTTCCCTGTGTTTTAGAAGAAAATTTGGAATATTTTTTAGATGAATGTAAGGTCAAATTTTACCCATCTCACATAGTATTTGTTGTAACATATGTATTATACAGCTTGAATGTTAAAATGTTTTTTTAAGAAAAAAATCACTAGGTGAAGGTACATAAATCCTTAATGGACCTTTTACCTTTGACCTTTGACCTATATTAATACTTACATGTAGTCCATGTCCAGCCCCCCTTCGGTCAGTCTCTCCTCCTCCTCCATCACCCCGAGGTTTGATTGGACACGTTCGTGACTCACGGGGTTAGCTGTCCCTATCACCTCCAGTTTGTCAAACTCCTACAAAAAACAAAGGGTCCATGTTATTTCTTTCTTCAGCAAAGTCAAATTAAGAACTTGGCTAGTTTATTGAATTTATTTGTAATTTTATCAAATTTTAAACTGAAATTATCAGGATTCCTCATTTCTGTAGTCTTTTAAAATGCAAGCTGTTTAATTTGTGAGCACAACTTTGGGGATTATGACACCATCATTTTAACTATACAATGCTAAAAAAATTTCAATAAAAGATAATTTTCCTCGAAAATCACCAACTTTACCACAGATTTCACACTATTTTCAATGTCCTGTTGTGAAAATTTAAGAATCTTATTTTTAATAAAGTTAAATTCGTCCAATTTGTCAAGAAGTATTTGAGACATATATTGTTCCTTCCCATCTAAACTGAATTAATGTAGTCCTATCGAATATCTTTTATTTGATGTTTTCAGGGGGAAAAGCAATCTTTTCCCTAAGAACTGGCTACCGGCCAAATTGACCGCTTCAATTGACAAAAATGCCGTATTGAAATAAAAATCTGTTGTAAAATCAACAAAGATTTTGTTTGTAAACTTCAGCCCCTAGCCTTTTAAAACTGATCTCTAACCCTTTACTTTGAAATAAAGGGAAAACACTGGAAAAGAAAATTGTAACTATACCCACCGGTCTATGTGGATCCAGTTCACTAATGACCTCCTTCAGCTGATTCTTGCGTTCCTCTAGGTAGGGGTTTTTGTGCCAGGGGTAGTGGACGGGGGTGGTGTGATAGGGGGGCCAGTTCCAACCCTTCTCAGCCCTCACTGATTTAGGGACCCCGATATGTTCTATCGGGGGTGGGTAACCCTGTTCTGACTTAGTCAATGTCATACTGAAATGAATTAATTAAAACAATTCTATAATGACAATTTTATAAAATTTCCTATGGAAAGGACTATCTGTTATATAATTTGTGTCTTATCCTTTTGACTTTGTCAATAAAGTATGTTCAATTCAGAAAAAAAATCTTAGATTCTCCAAAAACATTGTAATAAATTGATGAAATATTTTTTCCATGCAAACTAAGTGGAATTTTTTTTATGTTTGTTTTTTATCCTGCAATCAGTTTTTTATTTTTAGTTTTGTATTTTCCATTCAAAATGTACAAGATAAATTGTAGGATTGTATCACCAGGAAAATGAAAAACATACAAATATCCATCAAATTTTTAAAAACATTTAGATTTTAAATTGCAAAAAAAAATTCATTTTTTTTTCTACAACAAATAAAGCCTACTGTATGCCTGTCTCTTCATCTCCAAATCTCTCCTGTTGTTTCCAGAACTCACTGCCCACTCGATCTGAAAAAAAAAAAATCAACAAAATAGAAAACATTTACAAAGAGAGGTAACTCTTATCACTTTGATGAAGAATTTTGCTGAAAACATGAGAAATTTTTTTTTCTTCAATTTTTCTAAAAACAACATGAAAAGTATGTCTGTATAATTTAAAAAATCTTAATATTATAATGAATTTTTGCCTTTCATTAGCCTTACTGTCGTATATATACAACATGAATATTATCATTTTTTAAAAATACTTACACCCCTTTCCGTAATCTATGAAGGGTATGGACCTGTCAATAATGTATCTCTCCTCCTGAATTCTGCGATAATTGTCTGCCGCGTTCATCGCTAAGTCCTCTGGGTTCTTCTGTAACAGTTCTATAAAACAGCAAACAGAAAATTTAGAACTTTAATCACATATGAAATTATTAATCAAGTGTGTTCCAGATTGCAATGACTACATAGCTTTAGACAGAGTAAGAATCTCTATCAACTACTAGTATGTTCAAATAACAAGCATTAAATTAAATTATATACAGTGCATTCAACAGACTTGATATTTACCGGTAGCCTAGCAGCTACAATTTTGAAATCAGCTCAGTAGTAATTAATAAAACAAGAGGCCCATGGGCCTTATAGGTCACCTGAGCATTATTCAACAACTTTCCAGTGATTGAATTTGTTTTAAGCCAGATGCTATAGCATTTACAATTTGGTAATCATAACTATAAACTTAGCAGTTCCTCAGTTTGGTTACTTAATACCCATAGGCAGGGTAGGGGAACAAAAAATGCATTTCAACAAATCAGTAATATTCAGCAATAATCAGTAGTGCCGCTACCACACAGGAATCCTCGACTCTTAGGCTTTGATCCACACATTGCACAATTTTTGGAAAAATTTGCTTTTCAAAAAAATTTGATTAATACCAAGGAGCACATTTCAAACAATTCATTCATTTTCAGTATATGTATTTGCCCCCCCCCCCCCCCCCCTCTATGGTACAACTGACCCTGGGGCCTTGAAATTTACAATTTTACATTTCGTCCCTTGCTCATAACTATATAGGTAGTCTCTGCTTAAAACCTCAAAAACAATGAAAATTAAACCCTCCATGAAAATTAGTGATTTCACAGTAGTATTAAAACACATGCCCCCCCCTAAACTTACTAGATATATATCCCTGCTGTCTCTTTCTCTCCAGCATCTTCATCTGCCAGTTAATGAGAGCGTTATTCTCGTTCGGCTGGAGCAGGGAAGAAAATTTTTAAAGAAATCTCATTTTCATACTATATACGTCGGTTTGTCCGGCTGTATATCGCCTTCTCGTGAAACTGGTAAATCCTGATAAAGGGAAGACACAATATTAAAAAGAAGAAAAATGGCAAAGAAGACAAAGAGTTTAACTTCCTACAAATGAACTGAGTTGCTTGAACCTGGAATACTCTACAAAGAGGAATAACTCCTCCTATGCATTCTATCTGCCTGAAACCTTAAGGTACCATTTAAAGCATTTTTCTAAGAGAATGACCAAGCTTTATCTTAACAACAATTGTATCGTTCTGGATATATATAAAAGCAAGTGTCAAGTTAAACCAGTGTTGAACAAGTACATTCCACTCACTGACTATATTCAATCTGAACAAACTATAATTTCATATGGTGATTTTAATTACCAGAAGATCCCCCCTTTTGATGGCCTCTTTCCTGAACTCCTCATAGGACCCATAGGTCACCTGAGTGACTCAGGTGACCTCCTCAAAGCGGGGACCACTTTTAAAGTGAGGGTATAATATATAGAATTTTTCTAAGTCAAGATTCTTTACGAAAATATATTGCAATATGCTGAAAAGCTGCAATTATTCAGAAAAATTCATGTTGGTTTGAAAATTGCTCTTTGGAGTAATACACTTTTAATATCAATTTTCATAATAGCTGCAGAACTGTAGTGTTATGGTTTGAAATTTTAGTCTTTGACTATAATGCTACAGATCCTGTAATGAACATGATGTGCAATTTACAGCACAAAATTGTGCAAGATTGAGAATATACTCTACACATGCATAAAATGCAGGTTCATGATAAAAAACAGTGTATGCAATATACATATTAAAAGCTGTATATACATAAAACATATTGTAAAAGAGAGAGACCCTACCTGATGAGAGAGAGAGAGAGAGAGATAGAGAGAGAGAGAGAGAGAGAGAGAGAGATTTTACCTGAGTAATCTGGTTCCTTTATTGGGGCATCCACAGGAGCAGGCCTGGCCACAGTTACTCTGTTAAGGGAGGTAACTCACAAATATTATTTTTCTCAACTCTTTGATCAATTGTCAATTGAAAAAAACAATTTCTTAAATTCTTAAAAACTTTCAAATATGATATCAAGTTTAATTGAAAAAAACATTGTGAATTAATTTAATTATTATACAAAAATCAGTAAATAATATAAAGGAGTTTTATCAGTGCTTTTAGATAGAAATTCAAATTCATCAAGAGTTATCTTTCTTGTATCACAGTTAATACTAACATTTTTGGTTTGGGTTTGTCCCATTCTGAGGCTGGCTTCATTTTTCTCACTGTGATCCGGGTGGATTTAGGAGTTTTTGGGTCGGTAGGAGGAACCGGGGCCTCATGGAGCTAAAACAAGAATTTCAAAATAATTATGGTTTTTCATATGATACATGTAACACTGAATAAAATGAATAATGCAGAAATTTATAATTGGGGTAGTTCTCAATTCATATTAAAGCATCCAATTTCCATTGAACAATCTTTCCTCAAATAAAAATAATTTTTTACTTTTAAAATAAAATATGTATCTGCAGAACATGAAATCTATAGACAATTTACAAGAGGTCTTCAAAGTAGTGTACAGTTTTCTTGTAAAATAAAATTTTTTGGGTATCATTAATTTTCTAGAATTTATTTAAATATTTCAGCACAAACATAATTCTAAGATTTTTTTTTCTTTTTACACAGGCAAAAGTGGCTCACATAAATTTCATGAAAAACAAGACATGTGAAATTTATGTGAAAACTTCATGTGATTTTGACATAAATTTCATATGAATTTTACATGAAGAGCATATCGCATAAATATCATGCAAAGAAAACTTCACATGAAAGTTCAAAAAATGATTTATGTGAATATCATATAAACTTATATTCACATGATATTCACATGAAAATATATATATATAATTTTCATAAGATTTTCACATAATTTTCAAATAAAAAGATAATCACATGAATAACATGTAAGCCACTTTTCCCTGTGTACTGATACATTTGTAAACAAAATTTAGGATGAAAATTTGTTTTTACTAAAAAAATTAAAAAATAAAATAAAACATTAAGTTAAATCCTTACAGTTTTGAGATAGTCCTCCTTGATCTGAAGTTTTTCGATTTCTTCGTTCCAGATAACATTTCGGGTTGGAGACTGGTTCTCGTCCACACCTTCCTGGGATGGGGTACCAGCTTTCTCTGGTGTTCCTGCCTGGTTTTTACCCCGCCCTTTGAGTTTATCTAAAAATATGCCAAATTAAAAAAATTATTACAAATTTAATACTAATATATTTACCTTTAAATAATCATCCTGTCTGGAAGAAAGAGTCAGAATATAGTATTCCTAAATGCAATACCAAAATTAGTTTAAACTTATATTCATACATAGTAGATTAAAAAATATTAAAAGACAAATGTATGTTAGATTGTCTTTACATTTGAATCATATTGAAATGTTTAATTCACTATTACCAATTTACAAAAAAATTAATATTATATAATATTTTTCTGACAAATAATATTGATTTTACATGACAGCATGCAGAATATGCAATTCACTTTAAATACAGTTGCTTGATATCAAATGAATGTTTTTTTTTATTGTGTGCTTTTTTTAAAACAAATTTCCAGCTGTCTTCAGTTTTATGTTTTATGTTGAATATTTTGAAACATTATATCACCAACACTGTGTAATACATGTGTTGGACCACCTTGTATTACCTGCTTGACAGCCAATTGATCTATTAATAATATCAACAATAGCTTAAATAAAAGAATGAAATATTTAATTCCACAGCATTTATCTATCCATTTGACTAGCTGTTATGCATGAAATGTATAATGAAACACTTGAAATATATAAACAATAGAGAAATGAATACAAGATTAATCTGCCCACAAGAAAATATTTTTACCCACAATCCTTCAAAGAAATGACCAATAACAACACTAGACCTCCGTAAAATGTGAAAATTTAATTCTATCACTTACGCCCATGGCCATCTTTTCCTATGACAGACATTCGTCTGCCATGAGCATGCCCCTGCTTGTGAGCCCCATGCTCAAGTTTATGAGCACCGTGCTCAGGCTTGTGAGCACCATGATCGAGTTTGTGAGCACCATGATCAAGTTTGTGAGCGCCATGTTCCACTTTATGCGCGCCTTGATCTCGACTCATGCGCCGTTCCAATTTATGGTCCTCTTTCACCATGACTTTCGAAATTGTTTCCAATTTCTTAGATTTTCACTCAAGTCAGTATCAAATTTTTTAAAATAATTTTCCTCTACAGATCTAGTACTTTTAGTTTAATTCATAAATTATAATTCCATGTCTTTTTCAGGCTATGAAAAACTCAAAACACAAAATCCAGATTCCATGGAATTATCAAACAGAATTCCAGACTAGTGAAAAAAATTCCAAAATATCCAGACAATCTTTTCATGTGATTTTCCGGGTGTGAAAAATCTCGCCCATAAAATGACAATTTTATTAAAAAACGTAGAAAGACGATATCTCCTAATGCACTCTTCTCAAAACAGAATTGTGTATCCTTTAATTTATTTCGCACTTAAGAGTTTTTTAACTGTCGTGCTAGAGTAGTTTACGTGGCATTGAAAGGCCATAAAAACTTGTATTTATGCTTTAAATGGATTTTTCTTTCAGAATAAAAAAGAGAAAAATTAATCGCACTCAGCCAATCTTATGGCTGTGATCCTGCAAATACAAGCACCAAGTTCTCCTAAAAACCAAAAAAAAAAAAAAATCCTTGCATCAGGTTGCACTGTTAAAAATCCATCAGTAAAATAGACGAACAATTCACAATGGAATTATCAAACGCGTAGTTCTTTTGTATGCCTTCAGTGTGTTAATTATTTATCGGTGATAAATTGAAATTGCAGCTGCACATTTTCATCTGCATTCTTCTGCAAACTGTCACTTGAATTCTCATGCAAATGTCAACCATGAAAATGATCATGGGGAGTATAAATATGCAATGAAATATATTTTGTTTATCCAGCTTTTTGAAAACGCACAATAGTTTTTTTGTTCAAATTAATATCACATATCTCATCAAACAATTGTTTTGAGGGCGAATTTTTTTCCCTATATGGTTAATTGCAACTGATAACTTCCATGTTTAACACTTCAATGAATGCTCCCCATTTTGCCACCATGGCGACGGAAAACAAAAAATAAAATCCTGAACTTCCTTACAAATCAATATCGTCTCGAGTTAATATTCCAAGTCGTAAAAAATGCAAAAACAGATATTAGTTTCTACAATGCATGTAAATCACAAATTTAAAACCCTCAGAAGGAAATTGAACTGGTTAGAATATTCATTCTGTTTGACAATTGTTCGAAGAAAACGAATAAAAAAAATTTGATTTATAGCTTTTGAGCGTCACATATAAGACCTGTAATTATTAACACTTATCCCCAATAGATTTAAAGAAAAATAAAAATTAATAAAACTGACTGATTTCGACAAATTTCAGCCAGACATTGAACTTATTGAAAAAGGAAATTACCACCTCATAGCCTATGAACAAACAGAAAAGAAAATATTTTAAAATTTTAGTGTTTAATTTAAATCTTCACAAACGCTTTTTGTGGCATTCAAATTATCATAATCATAAGAGATCTGTCCATGCGAATTTGTCGTATCTTGGTAATACGATATTTAAAATGCTCGTAATACTTTCACATCACAGTAACCAAGAACAAAGTAAATCCACAAATAAAATTGCAAACATTATAAACGGGACCAACTTATCAAAAATTCAAATATGCCCTCAGAATACTTTCACAAAACCCTTAATGGCAGTTGGAAGAAAAAATAAATTGTGTACACTTATTTGAATATGCCTGTTTAAATACATAAATTTATGTTGAGTTATTGGCCATGCATGCTTGGCAACTACTTTATTGGTACTTGAATTCTTTCCTTTGGCATTGAATTGAAAAGAAAGATATGGCAAAAATATTCACTATATAGGTAATTCCTGCTTCTTAGTACTAAAGTTGAAAAGGTGTTTCCATTTTCATGCATACATGTCAACTAAAATGCCAAAGGATAAGTCTGAGAGAGAGAAAGAGGGAGGGAGGGGGGTAACAACCTTGTAAACAAACCACTGTAGGCTTGGTTATAAACCATACAAGGTTCAACTTTTAAAAAACTTATTTTAAAATTTCAGGAAAAATTCCAACTGTCTTGATGAAAGAGAAAAAGACTTGGGGAAAGAGAAATGAGTTATTGCCCTTAAACTCTCAAATCTAAACAGTGAGCAATGAGCTCACTAAATGATACCCCCCGCCTCCCATATCCTTATAATGAAAAAGTCTATGTTTTGCTGTGGCCTGGAAACCCAAAATATGTGTTGGATCAAAAAGTAAAATAGGAGGTGCACAATGGCAATATGTAATAAAGATTCTGTGAAAGTTTCATTAAATTTCACTCAGTGGTATAAGAGGAGTTGCAGATAAGAGATGGGTACCCCAAAGCATAACAGACAGCAGACGGACACACCGATTACAGTATACCCTCCCACTTTTCAAGCGGGGTGTATAATGAAAGATCATGCAGGTCCCACTGCTTGGAAATACGAGACAAACAATTACTGAAAATCACTTTATATTCGCGAGAACTTTATTTTCGCGTAATTACGTGAGACAGTGTGCTTGCGAAAATTAAATTCTCGCGTATAATAGTATTCCTTAAGATTAAATAGAGCAATAACCACAATTCGTGAAAATTTTGTCTCGCTAATCAAAAGTCAATGTCTATCTTGTGAAAATAAGGTGTCGCGAAAATTTAGTGATCTACAGTAACCAAACATGTCACTCTTTAATTATAAATGTAGCTAGATCACTAAAAAATGTGTTAATTATTGATTGTTCTAGTTGATACTAGTTTAAATAAGTCCATCATTTACTGGGTATTATAATAAAAAGTTTAATTGTCTTTAAATTGATTTTATCGCTAAATGTAATCCAATCAATTCAATAAATTATGAAGTAAAACCCCATTGGCAAGAACATTTTGTCATATTCAGATAAATTCCAAAAAATTCATTGAAAAAAATTTGAATAGAAAGAAATCATTTCATCTTTTAAAAAACTTAAACATAAACAAATCATTTCTTTTTGACTACAATATAGTACACCTACTTGCACTTCTCCTGTGGTGCTCATTAGCACTGCTAAAAATTCATCATGATGGTGAAAAACTTATAAATGAATCTTTTTTTTAAAAATAAAACACCAGCACACCTACTTGCACTTCTCCTCCGGTTTTCGTTAGCACTGCTAGCCGCCGAACTAGACAGCGAACTTTTACGATCCCCTCCCAGCACAGTGGATGTGTTCACTCGCCTCATAGCACTGGGTGGTGCCGAATTGTGCTTTGGCCGGTCCTTCTGAACGGGAGTGGTGTGTGAAACCACCTGCATTGACATGCGTCTGTTATTGCGATCCGAACTCATTGTTTTTTTTTTACTTCTTAATTACCATCCATGCACATAAAAATCGTTTTTTTTTCACTGTACAGTAGAGCAAATGCAACTTTATGAGATTTTTCGGTCGTCAAATTTTATCGATTAGCAATTTTCTTCCTTTTTCATGACTCTATGATTGGTGGTTCCTTTAATCCAGAATCACATGAAAAACTAGAAATTCACTTAATTTAGGCAATTAACACCCAGCATTAATGACTTTCCATAGATGAATTAGTGATATACGAGCTGGTATCCGTTTTCATTTGCATGTGTTTCGATCATTACTAGTATCATTTACAAATTCTCCCACATATCTGAATAAAACATCTTGATACGGAACTGTGTCAATATGCAAAACATCTTAATTTCCAGCAAATCAAACACTCTAAATACAGTTTCTTTCTGTTTTAACACCTGATGTACATCTCAAGTTTCTTATATTAAACCCATGACCAGTTAAATTCTCAAAGAGTTTGAAACATATAAAACGTTCACTCCCCAAATCTTCAAATATTGACAAAATCAGAGAGAAAAATGTCTAATTTTTTACGACAGAATTTCTAGGATACCAAGATGGGAACCGGTTATGCTAGTTGTTAGGGTAAAAAAATGATAATTCTGGGTTTGGGTAAACAGGGTTCTCATAACCTTGGGTTAGGTCTGACTAAGATGCAAAAACCAACTTCACTCAAAATGCTGGGAAACCGTACCAAATCTTCGTAATTTTTCCTCGGTATTGAAAAAATTCTTCAAATAAAAGAGAAAATTAATTGTGCATATTTCATGGAGTCCATTTAATCTCCCCTCTTTTCCAGACAGCAATTTGTCATTTTCACACCTGGTATTCTTTAAACGAAAATGTTTTGTCACTTTTAAAAGATATATTATCTTCTTATGGGGGAGATTTGAAGTAAAAATGTTTATTCTAAATCCAATAAGAGTCCCATAATTCCTAGGGTAAGGTCTCCTTGATGAATTTAGTGGTTCTCATTGAAATCAATCTTTTATTCTTTTTTCTTCAGCACTAAAAATCTAGATCTTCCAAAAACCTCTTCACAGAATTTATATCCAAATTTATCCAACGATCTAAACCTTAATCTCAATCATAACATGAAATTTTGAAAAATTTTCAAAACACATGAAAACTTTCAAGATCACCTTTTTTCAGGAAAATATTGTCAAAATCGATTTACAATTATTCAAATGTTGCTTTTTTATTAAGAAGAGATGATGCTGGTCCTTTTTCAGTTACACAGATTTCCACCAAAACAAAATTAAAGTTTGGAAAATTTTTTCAAATCTCTCCTTAATTGAAATTTTAAATCCTTCAACTCAATCCAAAATCCGAATCAAGCCCCATCGTCCAGGAAAATTCCTCCCTACGTAAACAACGTGCTGAACAATCTGCCCGCAATATTGTCAAATTCCATGACCGAATTGTCAGTTTCCCACAATTTTCTTAATAAACCTCATACATTATTAAGCATACAGAGAGACAATGGCACACAATGGATGACTGACCAAAAGATTTGGAAATCTCTGTTTACCAAAGAAATTGAAGGGAATGGGTGTTTCAATATATCATTTCCTTTTCTCTCATACCCTTTAAGTTTGCAAAATCTATTAAAAAGAGGTTCCAGTGGGTTCAGTTTTTCCACATACAGATGATAATTTTATTTGAGGAGGGGAATTAGTGGACATCAATAAAATATCAGTAATTATTAATACCAATAGATAATTTTTTGTTACTTAGAAAATAAAGAAAAAAGACCTGATATGAATTCTTATCTTTTGCTTTTTTAAAAATAAATAATCAAATTATGAGACAATTAAAAATAAAATTTGTAAGCAACCTCATAATGTGTAACTTATAAATTAATTTATAAATTTCCCCCTCTGGTACCCCATGCAGGTTTGTTCCCGTTTTGCACACATTTAATTACAGATAATTAAAAAATGTGTGAAAAACGGGAATTTGACCAGGTGAGATAATTACTTAATTGCTATAGTCTATACTATACTTGGCTTAGCAAGTATGTGAAAGATGAACTTATAGTGAAAAAATAAGAGAACAAATACAAAGTTAATGTATTTGATTATCTGATGATCTTATTATGACATCTTTTCAAATTAATTTTTATTACTATTTTCTTTATTATATGTTATATCTTTAATTCATTTAGAATTATATCAAGATTTAAAAGTACATATTCTTTTTTTTAAGAAATTGGACTTAATAATAAATAATATGAAACAAATATTAATTATTTATTCAATAAAACCAAATATTTTCCCATAAATATATATATAATTTCAATAAAATGCTTATAAAATTGTATTAAACCTCTTAAGAATACGTTAAGCTAAATCAGGTATTCACAGGTAAATCCAGGTAAATCCAAAACAGAAATCAGACTATAATTGCTATCAAAACACACTTCACACCGGTTGTTCTATACTAATTACCAAATGTGTGCAAAACGGGAACACACCCCCATGCATACATGGATCACCCTGCCTTTAAAGTTCAGATGATGCCAATCACATTGTTTGCACATAATTATGTGTGTATTTACCTATCTCATGTAACACTATATATTTACTCTTCCCCGGGATACTCTAACAAATTAAGCAGATTTTCTCTGCCATATTTTGATTAATACAGAACGTCAGGGTAAAACTTTCCCTTTTTAGTCTGCATTATTCATAGGGATAACTTGCCAGTTTTTGGTATAAAATTGAGGTAACATGCATGAGCATCTGAAAAAAAAAATTTGAAAGGGGGGATTGTTTTAACTGAGGAATTCAAAAGCTGAAGGGAGATAACTTACAACCCGCAGACTCACATTTTTTCCTTATTCAAAATAAGGAAAAAATGCGGACGGGAGTATTTGGACTAATTTTCCGCATTCATTCCAGATTTTCGTAGATTCAAATTTCCAGATTTTCTCCGTATTCAAAATATGGAGAAAATGTGGATGGGAGTAGGGGGGATTTCCGCATTTCCATATATACAAAGTATGGAGGTATTTACTTGGTTGATAAAATGCGGAAATACGGAAATCTGGAGAAAATACGGAGTTAATCACATGGTTATAAAATAAATGGCTAATAAAACCGCTACATGATGCATACATACATAAATATTTACAAAACCATCAACAATGTGCAAAATTATATACAATTTATTATATCATTATGAGAAAAAAACATATAAATGAATGAACAAAATTACACATTATGTTCATGAGCAATGTATTGGATCTTATATCTTTGACAAACAAATAGGAGCATGTATGGAAAAAAAACTGGAACTCTTATTTAAGCCACAAGTTCATGGAAAAAATGTGGCATTTTTTAATATTCATATTAAATAAATGGAAATTTATTCATTCTATTTAAGCAAAAGTGGGAGTGAAATGTTCAACACTATTAGGTACTGGGGAAAAAATAACAATTGACATAGCATTGAATATTTACAAAACAAGAAAAAATTTTAGACATTTTTTATCAATCTGGATCACATTTGCCATTTTCTACCTGCATCCCTGATTCATATTTCTCACAATTCAATTTATATCTCAGGTCTGTGCTTTACACCCATCTGTCCAATAAAAATTTTCTTCAGACTTCTTTGTAATTTGTAAGGTCTCTGCATGTTTAATTTCTTGCAGCAGCACTTGCGGTCGAATTGGCAAATCCTATCAATTAAAAAAAAGTACTTAAATTATAATCAGTCAGGGGTGGTACTGAAATCAGTCATTTTTGAAAATGATGGATAATGGTCATTTCTTCTAAGTATATAATGTACACAATTTTCTGATTTTTGTAAATATGACATCTTTTCATCATATTTCCATTCTCAAGTCAATTTTCCCATCCCATTTACTACAGTAATTAGATATAGTACACTATCCTGCCATAGACCCTTGTGTAGAGAAACATCTTGACAAGTAATTGAAACCAAAATAATTTAGTGCGCCCCGTAAAACTAATGAGATAATTAAGTGCGCCCAGACCTAACAATTTGATAAAAAATGATGAAAAACAGTCATTTTTAATATCAGAGATAACTCTATTTCTAAAATAAATTTCAAAATAGAAATGACTGTTTTTCATCATTTTACTAAAAAATGATGAATTTCCATCATTATTAAAAATCAATTTAATGACTGAAAATCATCATTTTTAGAAATGATGGATTTCAATCACACCCCTGACTGATAATGGTGCAATATTAATAAAATTTAAATTCATTGCTTTTATTCCTTTTAAAATCTTTTTATAAACACAAGTTTGGGTTCTTCAATTTAATATCAATTTGTTTAAAATATTATTTATAATAATGACAATCATAGTTGACTGTTTTTAATTAAACAAGCAATAAAAAAAGAAAAAAAAGAATATATATACCTCAAACATAACCATCCATGGACCAAGCTTTAAGCCCGTTAAAATCGCAGTAAGTTGAATAAGTCCTCTCATGCACAGACGCTACCAAAAAAAAAATGTATGGTAAATCATTGCTAGAGATTACACCCCATGGCTCCCCAAAATTAACACCTTTAATTGTGGTTAACAATAATAAAATTCTATGAGCTGATTGAAAGATTTGAATCATGGGCATATTGGCTGAAACGTACGTAGCCTGGTAGAGCCTAGGCCTAGAGTATTTATTTTCATCATCACAGTGACACACATGTTAAAAAAAATATGACTGACCTACCGCATATGAAATATGTGTATCTGCATCTTTTGGTTGATACAGCAATACGATCTCAGGCTGTCTGGTCAACAAACTTCTTCCTTTAGACAGAGCAGACGTTGCAACATGGAGGCCAAGGTTAAATTTTGGCGGTCTGTTGTTTAAATTAATTGATCACTGAGCCCGACAACAATCCCGATCAAATTGTACATAACATTCAGCAGAAACAGAGAACTGCTGTTAACTCCAAGACAGTTTTTATGCACCCAAATTTTTTCGGGGTGCATATTGTTTTTGTCCTGTCTGTCTGTTTAGCTGTATGTCTGTCTGTTTGTTTGTCTGTTGTCAACTTTAACCTTCGCCATAACTTTTGAACTGTGAGACTTAGAGACTTCATATTTGGTATGGATACTCCACTACAAAAACACTTTCAACTGACACCAAGGTCAATGACCTTATGACCTTGATTGTGACCTTTATGCTAAAAATATCGAACTTTCGCCATAACTTATGAACCGTGAGAGATAGAGACTTCATATTTGGTATGCATACTCCACTAATTAGGCACTTTCAAGACACCAAGGTCAATGACCTTGTGACCATGACTGTGACCTTTATGCTAAAAATAGCTTTTTGGAACTTTTGCCATAACTTCTGAACGGTGAGAGATAGAGACTTCATATTTGGTATGCGTACTCCACTAATTAGGCATCATGACACCAAGATATGACCTTGTGACCTTGTTTGTGAACTATGTGCTAAATATAGTAACATAACTTTTGAACCATAGATGATAGAGACTTAATATTTGGTATGCATACTACACTAATAAAGTGCTTTCAAATGACACCAAGAACAATGATTGTGTGACCTTGACTGAGACCCATTTGCTAAAAATTGCTTTTTAGAACTTAATGTTGCCGCCAGGTGCTACTGTGTCTCACAAACACATCTTGTTCTTGATGAAAAAATTCTAAGTCCAGAGCTCCGTATTTTTTCGGATGAAAAATATTCTAAGTTAAGAGTTGTCCAGATGAAAAATAGACTAAGTCCAATTCTCCATATTATTTCCGTTTATTTTCCAGATTATTTCCGTATATTTTCTGCTTTTATTGTTAATTTTCTCGCCCCCATTTTTTCCATATTAAAATGAGGAAAAAATGCGGAATAATCCTGTGAGGTGTACAAAGTGTCCACATTTGAAAGGGAGACAACTCAAATGCATCCTATTATCTTATGTATCAATTTCTAAACACTGATTCAGAAGATAACTTGCAGACTCAACTTTTGCATACAATTGGGATTATATGAGGATGTCAAAGTCTAAACAGGGGTATATCAAAGTCTGAATGGGGAATAACTTATTTATAAGCTTTAAGGATCTCAATATCTTAATGGAGATAACATAATTATCTCAAGATATCAAATTGTTTGGAAGGGAGACAACTCCATGGCATCTCAATACCTAAAAAAAATATTTTCTCACAAGCATTGGTTTGAGAGGGTGATAACTAAAATACTTTGAAAATTATCAATGTCTCAAAGAAAGATAACTGATAGAGAACTCAATATCTGAAAGGGAGGTAACTTGTGAGGTTTCTAATGATTCTCAGTAGCCACAGGGTACTGTAAACCAGCTTTTTTCCGAGAAATTTTCGCAAAGTTCGCGAGAGCCTCGTCATTTCTCGCCGCGAACTAGGAAAGTCTCTGTGTCTATCAACAACAGATAAAAAAAAGCTTGATCGCAAAATTAAATCGTCATGAACTAGTTTAACCCCATAAAATCGCGAAATAAAATTGCCGCAAATAAAAATTGGTTTACAGTATTTCTTAAAAATATTGTAATTGGAGATCTTATAAGACAGGGGGAACTACTATCCTCCCAAGAATAAATCATGTATTTGAAGAACAAGGCAGAATAAACTATGCCATCTATCTGAGTTTAATCATCCCAATATAGTTCTGTAGACATTCAGTAACATGCCTAATAAGCAATAATATGCCTTTTCTTTTTTTAACTAACCTTATAAGTTATAAGCAATTGTTTTGTGTTCCTACAGTAACAAACACTATAAGCATTATGTTTCCTTTCCTGTGTACCTACCCAGTATCTGACCTGCTGCCATGCATGGGTATTTCCCACCAAACAGTTTTTTGACTGTTTCATTGGAGGAATTTCCATCATTTCCATCACTAGATTTTCAAAACTCACCAGTTTTCCAAAACTGGACATTTCTTAGGACCTCTATGATAAAGTTTCAGCATTATGACAAATTTGGATTTCAATCTTTACAAAGTATCTTTAAATATGTCTAAACATAACCTCCTGAACAAGAAAACTTTTAGAATTTTTCATTAACTGAAAAACTGATATTATTATCATTATCTTCAAAACTGAATGTATTTTTGAAAGTGTTGAATTAAATTCACTGCTACAATATTTTTTAAAATTTGCATTTGAAGAGAAAATTTCATTAAAATTCAAAATTTTTTTTTTCAATTTTCAGAGCCAACCACTTCCATAACAACCGGACCCAAAACAAAAATTCCTACCTTGAACCCTTCTACTCTCCGACAACAAACACAGGTCTAAGAATTCGAAACAAACACATTTCCTCTGCGTAAGAACTTTTCAAAAAGTTTTAAAATTCAGTGCCACACTTCAAAGAGTCGGTATTTGGTCACTTTTGATGATTGTTTAAAAAGCAGTCTGGGCCAAACAATGGCCAACATACAGTGGACAAATGGTGTGAAAAATCACAATTAAACACTCATAAAGTTAATTTGTACTTTGAGTCCATTTGTACACTCAGGGAAAATGCTGAATGAAAGGCACTTCATAAAAAGTCCAAGCTTATATGGTTCTAAAAACACATCATGAGTTCCAAGTAGATTTTTTTAAGGAGTTTTAATTCCGAAGTGCAATTAACGAAAATCCCTTACTTATACATTGTAAATATCTAGCTTGTTATTCAAAATGAAATATGAAAAAATCCAAACTTTTGGCAACTTTGTGTGAAATTGAACTCTTCCATTTAATCAGCCTAATTAAACATAAATAATGAAGTTAATCACCCGTGAATATTGAGGCTCAAGTGAAAGTCAATGGCTTAATTCAAATACAAGAATTTGAAATCAGTCTGTCACATTTTAACTGGGAGTCCTAATGCAGACATCAAATTTTAAGCCATTTCTTCAAGGTAAGCTGGACAGCTTAATTAACATGAAATGATAATTATGTTAAATAATTTTCAATACACTTATGTAATTTCTACATCATTGGCAGATTTTCATTGCCTGATAAATATCTTAATCACTGTTAATCTGTCTGCAATTGATTTCACCACTTGACAGTTCTAACTAATAAATCGGTGATAATCTGAGTATATAATCCAAATTTTTTTCAACTCCATATATAAAAAATATCTGAATATTAATTGCTTTATCCATCGAAGGTGCATTGACTGTACATTCATAAGATCATTTATGTGCAAAAGTGCATTGATGTTATTTTTTAGTTTATCTGTAACTTGTAAATGCCATATTAACTTGCTGGCATCTGATCTTGAACGGATAGGTATATAATATTAAAAATGTTTTGACTTGGGAAAAAGATAAATGTGTTAGCATAATTCTTTAAAACACATTGAAAAACTTAATAATTTTATTGGTAATTATCAGTTAAGTCATCCAGGGAAATCCACAATTTGCAAAAGCACCACTTTCATCATTTTCTCTCTTAAATTAACAATTCAACTTTAACAATTCAGTTAATAACTTTACGGTGAAGTCAAAAGACATTATTGAATCCAAGTAAGCCATCGAAGAAATAAAGACACATGTTTAAAAAAAATTAAAGACAAGAATAAATTAGAATTATAAACACTTATAGTACAAAGAAGCCAATAAAATTCAACAAGATATTGGATGACACCATAGTATAGAATTGCATGTAATTTATCGTTGTTTACTTGCGATTGTAAAGAGTCAAGAAATAGGCAAACATCGTCATTTACAAAAAACAATTGATGTTTCGACAGGTGTGTACTGAAATCCAATATTCTGAAAAAAAATCCCGAATTAGGCCAAGGGTTTATTATAATACTTTCAAAACAAGCAAAACCTTTGTAAATAAACATAAACTTTAAACATTCATGCAATGAATTGTTTATTATACCGAAACAAGAAAAACCCTTGAAAAAAACATACACTTTCAAAATTCAAATTTACTTTCATTTTGAATGTAAAGTTACCAAAACCTTTTGGTCATCACAATATTATCAATTTTGTGACGTAAACAAGGCTATTGTGACGTCTACTACTCTCGGGAGTTTTCTTTAAACGAACAATAATTATTGCGGGAAAATGCACTATGTATCTGAAGAGGTGGAATATTATGAAAAGCATGCCGATGGCTGTGAAATATGAAGTTTTACGGCCCAATCATGTGATAACCCATCTTCGCTAGCCAAGGGTTTCCGATCTGATACCTACTCTACAAGAGTAGGTATTGGATTGGAAACCCTTGGCTAGCGAAGATGGTGATATAACCTAGAACCAATCAGATAACGTCTTGTGTAGAATATATGTATTTATACACTGTAATGAGGTATAAAAAATTTAATTCTCCCCATTTCCCCTCCCTCATGTCTTTTTTACCCACTTGTAACAGCTTGGAAACAAACTCTTACCTTTTAGAGCGGACATGATGTAGTATCATTAAGAAGTCCAACTCACAATGTTCAATATCAGCAATTTTCCTCAACCATAAAAATCCTTATTCAACTTTACTTTATAAAACAACTTAAAAATACAATTAACTTAGATCACACATTTTGCCCATCATTGAATTGTTTTATTCTTTTGTCTCTAAGGCTGTACCGTGGTAAATAATAAGATGATTATCTCCCCTTTTTAAAGCTGAAATTCATGAAAAGATTTTATCTTCTCATGATTTATTTACAGCCAAAGTCCCTCCACCTCTTTAATCGATCAACATCACCCCCCTGACCAAAGGCCCCAAACAAACTCACCTTTCAGAGCAGAATGCATTGCTGACCAAGAATACTTTCAATATCTAATTTTGTAGTTTCACTTAACTGTCCAGAAAATAAATTTTGAAGACAAAAAATCTTTGCTAAGTTAATTTGCTTTGGTCAACTAATGATTTTTTTTTTGTATCCATGTTAAACTCAGTCTGATTTTTATCAGCACTAAGTCATTTAAAAAAACAATACACAGTTATCTTCCCTTCTGATCAGATGAATTAAACCCCCTTAAAGTCCAGCCTGGATACCTAATCAGATAAAGCAGTATATATTTATTTATCAGTGGGTATATATAAAGACATTAATATTGGGGGTATTTAATTCTAGTGGAGGGATTAAACTAACTACAATGCATTGACATGGTATGTATATTGTTGCATTTTTCCCCCATCATTTTAGAATATTTTTGGTTTAGTCTTTCTGTAAAATTATATATGTTGGGAAAAAAATATTACTTTTACTTGTGATTGTTCTTTTTGAGATTAATATGCTGAAAGCAAGGTCTGAGTGAAGGAGTTGGGAAGGGGGGGGGGTTGTCCCCAAGACCCTAGGCCCAGGAATTTCCCTTTCTTATAATCATAATCCCCTGGCTACTTTGGTTTTTCCTCTATCCCCCCGTTAAGGGAGGAAGCCCACACTGCCTTCTACTTTTTAAATGTCCTGTTTTTTTTTTTTTTTAATTTCTTTTAATTCTTAAGAACAGCCTAGGAGAAGGGGGGGGGGGGGGCTCATCCTTCTTTGGAGTTTATTATACTGAGTGAACCAATTAGCAGACATCTTTATCAAGATTTGATGGCCGACAAAAATATAGATAACCCATTCTTTAATTTTTTAAGACTTTCTATATTTCCTTAAGACTTTCTATATTTCCAATCCCCATATTCATTTATTACCTGTGCTAATTTGCACAAGTTTGTTTCGATATAAACCTCGCAAAACTTTCAACAAAATAGTTGAACATACGGACACACAGACCAAAAATACTCACTCAACCGTGACAGCATCTGTAGTGTGTGAACTGAACCACGAAGTTTCATCAGCGCTCGGGTGGTTGAGGATTTTCTCTCCACGGAAGGCAATTTCACTGCCTTTTTATGTCCCGTTTGACCACCCTCACGGTCACTCGACCCCCCATCTTGCTTTTCCTTTTGACCTTGAGTCTTTGGCGATTTTTTGCGGGATTTTCCCACTTCTGTATTAAAGGTGATAGTGGCCTGACTTGTTGCTTTGGACATTTTTGTACTTTTTCAAAAAAGTTAAACAATATTTCACAGATGTGTATGTCATAGAAGTTCAAAGATTGTACAGTTTTCCATGCTCTATGAAGTCACATAACAAAATTCTTTAAATTCATTTGATAGAAAATGCAGCAATAGAAAGACAATTCCTTGGATTATTTTCACAAATACGTCTCCCTTAGTGTTAGTAAAAGAATTTCTTTCCTAGCTACTGAATTTCTCAAAATTACTTTTTGTGATTTTTGGCTACAACATAAGCATCCTTCAATTAGGAAAAAAAAACAAGCAAGGTGCTTTTTATCATAATTAAGCTCCACCTAACGAATCAAGCATCCGAAAACACAAAGTTAATTTCTAATTACCCAATTTGATTCCAGTTGATTTAGCGGAGAGATTGGTCCTGAAAATAACCATGCTCAAAAACAACCACATCCAAATTAGGCAAAATGTGTTCTTATTAAAAGATCAGCTGAATTTGGACGCAACTGAGAAAAACAAATCAATATATTTACAGATTTTGCTCATTAGCAAACTTGTACCACAAAGCTCCAAAGACAGTTTTTATCCACAGAGAACCTAGCTATTGTCCATTAGCTCATGTCAAAGAATTGTGACAATGTTTAAACATTAGAATCCCACCGGTTGATCAGTCTATCCTGAGGATATTGAATCGGAATTTCTCCAATTAATTAAAATGTTTCTCGTTAATACGGTATGATTATTCCACAGGGCATTTTATATTGATGAAGTTTTTCTGCTTTACAGTTAATCTAATCGGTAAAATTTTAGCAAGAATGTTAGTTAATTGATGGGTTAATATCTCTAGTTTAATCAGGAACAAATTTATATCAAATCCCATGACAACTAGAACAATTTGTGATATTTTTTAATGTTTGTCCTTCCAACACACATCTGTAACATTTTTCTTAGTAAGGATAGTATATAGGCCTGGTTTATCCACTGAATCAAGAAAATGGAATAATATAATATCATTTCCTTATTTGAACAATTATATCCCAAATCAAGTTCAATTTCCAAATGCTAAAATGTACCGCTTCATTCTCTGACCAATAATTTCACTTTTGCAAGGACTCTCCAATCTAAAATTCCCAACAGAGCAACAGAATTCCATAAGAACTAAAGAATTCTAAGCTTTCTTTTACCTTGGATTCCAACATGTTAGATTTCAATCAATATGATTCCTAATAAAATTCATTAAAATTCAAGTTATTGCACTCACAGTCAAATGCACAAAGATGCTCATAAAAATTGAATACATGTAAAGAAAGTTCCTCACAAAATCACAATAAAGAAGTACATTCACAAAGTAATGTCCACATCTAAATTTTTATCGACTTTTCCTGTAAAGATTAGAATGCCCCCTTGTCCTTTTGGGTGTCGCAGTATTGTATGAGTAAATTATTTCCTCTAGAACCTTATGCATAAATTTCCCTTGCAATCAAAAGCTTATCACATACATTCATAAACTTATTGTCAGGCATGTATCTAGAATTTTATCAAGAAAAATAATGATCTTATGACCCCAATTTGTCCAAAATGGAGATTTACACATATTTAATAAGTTTTTCACTTCATACAGTTTCATAATGAAGGGTCACATCCAATGATAATGCAATATCTCCCAAATCCCCCAAAAATTAATAAAAAGGGATTTTGTTCCTATGATATAGAGTTCGCCTATCTCTGAACTAAATATTCCTACATAAAATAAGGTCCACTTCACACCCCCCGACTTTATTACGGTACCCCATGATAGGGACTAATTTAGTACTTGATTTTCCTCATTTTAGCCTGCCCTTCCCCTCTCTGATTTATGCCAAAAGACTATGATAAGGGTCCTCAAATCAGTTCTAGACTAATGTAATAAATGCAGTGTCAGGGTCCCTGAGATGGGCAATATTTTAGTTTTATATCAAGACATCAACAATTTTTATATTCTAACTGCATTTTGATTTATAAATTTCAACATTATGGTATCATAAAAATTTCTTTCCATTCTAAAAACATGCATGATATGAAAAATTTTTGTGATTAAATTTCAGTCCATTATTTCTGCAAAGATTTTAGTGAAAATTATGGTGAAGGGAAAAAGTCGAGATTTCTGCTTGGACATTTTTTTTCAATGCAACTATATTTCAGCCAATTTTTTTCAGACCCCCCCCCCCAAAGGGAGGGGGGAGGGGTGCATTCATTACACCAATTTATGCATATCATATTTGGCAAAATAAGAGAATAAGCAATTAATATAATTGTGATGGATTTAAAAAAAATCTAAAATTCTTTCTACACGAAATACATTGAAACCATGTTGATTTTTTATTAGGTCTCAGATCTGGTATAAATTTTTAAAATGCCATGCCTCCTTATATGTTTACACCAAGTTGTTATTTGCTAGTCGCACTGTTGCCCCTTCTAAAAAGGAAATTAAGAATTTCTAATTTTTCAGTTTCTAAAATTTTATTCTTTTGTCATGTAAAATGATAAATTAAATTTTATCATAGTTTCTTTCATGAGAGAGAGAGAGAAAGACAGATTATATGAATCTATCTTGCATAAAATTAAAGTCTTAACAAATAAAGTTAAACGATTCTTATAATTACAAATATTTGATCTCTGCCTTCTATACAAAAAGCACATCAAGTTATACGAAGTCAAGCATTTCATGGCTGGCGAGATTTATTTGTCAATCATCAAATACTGGATCCGTGAAATGCCTTGCCAACCAGTTGAGATTTAAAGAACCGCCCAACCACTTAATAATATATTGCTTAGTACATAATGTACCTTTACATATATGCCCATAGAGTTAAGTGTCAAACAGCACTTCAGTCCACGATTGTGGCTTGGAAATGACATGCGAAAGACTGGGTAAATATTTTTTCTTTCCAATTTCTTTTTTTTAAATCTGAATTCATTTAATTATGACTGCATGTTTAGTGAAAGTAAAATACTTGGTCTGAATGTTTTTTAATTTTTATGCTTTTAAATTCTTTCTTAAATTATTTGCATTTGAAGATCGAGTTATCATGATCTTATTTTACATGTACTAGCCGATTTTCAATTTCATAACATGACTGAATATTTTCATGTAAGCAAAAAAAAAATTTTCTTTATAGAATTCTACAGGTACTTAAATTCATCCTTCTATTATATAGAAAATACATTTTAAAAGACAAATACATGTATGTAATTATAACAATGTGAAATTCATCAAAGTGTGAAAAAAACATTCAAAACTAATTTGAAGTATTAAGATATTATTATTATTTTTTTGAAATGTCCATGTATTTACCAAACAAAAAAAATATTTTGCATATTTACAAAGGACTAATTTCACAAATAAAAGATAAGGGGGGGGGGGAGGGGGTGTGTGTGCTTTAGTGTGCATGCACATTACCAGTAATCAATTTAAGGAATATTTTTTAATTTCAATTGGTTTCTCTTTTTTTGTCTTTTTCCTGTTTATTTTCATAACCAGCGGATAATACATGATACTGAATTGGTTTGAATGCAGAGTCTTCTTATTAATAAAAAGTTTTTTTCCAGTCCTTAAATTTTCTTAATGTATTATTTTTTTCTCCTTATATTATATAAATTTTAGGATAATATAAGTACATGTATATTGTTCAGAAAAGTGCTTAAAATCATAGAAAGAAAATAAAAAGCAAACCCTACAAATAATTTTAAATTGAAAGAAAAATCAACATGCAGTGTGCTGTGTCCAACATTGGGAAGGTAACCAGAGTTATCCTTCCTGGTATTCACTGTGCATTCCTTTCATCATTCAGTTTGACTGTGTTAATGTTTAAATATTGTTAAAATGAAAAATGAGCAGTGATTTTTTTTAAAAAATAAAATATAGGTTTCTATGCCAAACAAATGAAAAAAAAATATGTAACTGTCCATCTTATTTTTTTTTTTTTTTTTTTTTTTTTTTGGCCTTCAATGGGCATCATCACTTTGGTCATCGTCTTACAACCTGTTCAACCATGGGTCTGAAAATCATGCACTCTCCTTGTCTTTCATCTTAGTTATTACATTTATTTACTACCCTAACATGGTCATCACCAAATGACTGCCATGAGCATTTATTTGTAAAGGTACATGTACCTAGGTCCTTCTTACACTTAACTGAACTTTTCTTCTCCAAGTTTCCAACATGTTAAACAGGTTAATAACACATATAAGCAAGCTTACAGAGTGCAACAGAAATTAAAACAAATTGCATTTTGGGAAACCTTTGAAATGTTTATTAAAACGTGCAATATGATACCAGGGTCCGACACTCGTCAAAATTTGGTCTCGCCATTCGGGCAACCTTGGTATGATCACAGGTCGCCCGAATGAATTTCAGGTCGTCCAAATAAAATATCAATTGAAACAAAACTTAATGTGAAAATTGTTTAAAATTTGTTATGATAATTAATAGAAGTTGTGGGTTTGTATTAAAAAATGTAAACCATACATTTTTGGAATGTAAAGATGTCTTCTAGTATTTTATCAAACAAAAATATAAGCAGAATCAGACATGCTAGAATGCTTAAGTTTGTAGCTTAAAACATTTTTTTTCACTTGCCATGAAGGCCTAAATAAATAGGGTCAAATAACCCTGGACTGAATT